>NC_053493.1:424015444-424040444 GCF_905171775.1 Rana temporaria | reverse complement strand
TATTCTAACACCCTAGAGAATAAAATGGCGATCGTTGCAGAACTTTGTCACGCCGTATTTGTGCAGCGGCCTTACAAGCGCACTTTTTTTAATAAAAAAAAAAAAAGACAACAGTAAAGTTTTTTTTTTTTTATATTGTGAAAGATAATGTTACGCCAAGTAAATTGATACCCAACATGTCATGCTTCAAAATTGCGTCCGCTCGTGGAATGCCGACAAACTTTTACCCTTTAAAATCTCCATAGGCAACGTCTAAAAAAAAAAATACTACAGGTTGCATGTTTTAAGTTACAGAGGAGGTCTGGGGTAGAATTATTGCTCTCGCTCTAACGATTGCGGCGATACCTCATGTGTGATTTGAATACCGTTTACATATGCGGGCGCTGATCACGTATGTGTTCGCTTCTGCGCGCAAGCTCGTCGGGACAGGGCGCGTTTTCTGGCTCCTAACTTTTTTTTAGCTGGCTCCGAGATTCCAAGCAAATTTGTCAAACCCTGATTAGTATTATATTATTATACAGCGCCAGTTTGAGCAGCCCAAAACGAGACCCTCCCAGGAACGGGGCTCCTCCCCCCAGCGGAGGAAAGGCGGAGCTGTCCAATTCTCTGTAGATCACCCTGGATCTATGTGGGGGTGACTGTAAGGGGGACAGAACCCCGGACTATGGTACTAAACGTTATCCTCCGTTTTATGCATTAACCACTTGCCTACTGGGCACATACACCCCCTTCCTGCCCAGACGAGATTTTAGCTTCCGGCACTGCGTCGCTTTAACTGACAATTGCGCGGTCGTGCGACGTGGCTCCCAAACAAAATCGACGTCCTTTATTTCCTCACAAATATAGCTTTCTTTTGGTGGTATTTGATCGCCTGTGCGGTTTTTATTTTTTGGGCTATAAACAAAAAAAAAAAAAAAAAAAAAAAAAAAAAAAAAAGGAGCATCAATTTTGAAAGAAAAAAAAAATGATTTTTTACTTTTTGCTATAATAAATATCCAATTTTTTTTAAAAAATATATATTTTTTTCTCAGTTTAGGCCGATACGTATTCTACATATTTTTGGTAAAAAAAAAAAAAAAAAAAAAAAAATTGTAATAATCTGGTTTGCGCAAAAGTTATATTGCCTACAAAATAGGGGACATAATGATTTTTTTTTTTTTTTATTTGATTTTTTTACTAGTAATGGTGGCGATCTGCGTTTGACACATTTTTGGAACCATTCACATTTTTACAGTGAACAGTGCTATAAATATGCACTAATTACTGTATAAATGTGACTGTCAGGGAAGGGGTTAACCACTAGGGGGCGGGGAAGGGGTTAAATGTGTATCCTGGGTGTATTCTAACTGTAGGGGGAGGGGGGTGACCGATCTGTGTCCCCATGTACAAGGGACACAGATCGGTCTCCTCCCTCCCTGACAGGACGTGGAGCTCTGTGTTTACACCCCATCATTACACACAGAGCTCCACTTCCCTGCTCAGTTACTGGGCAATCGCGGGTGCCCGGCGGCCATCGGGCACGCGCACTGTGTTCCCAGTGACGCGACGGGTGCGCGCCTTAGAGGCTTTAAATGACGTCCTGTCAGAATAGAGCATTCCACCCGCCCTCATTTGACGGCGGGCGGGTGTCAAGTGGCTAAAAAGCTGTACAATATTTTAACCACTTCAAACCCGGAAGAATTTATCCCCTTCCTGACCAGGCCATTTTTTTTTGCGATTTGGCGCTTCATCACTTTAACCGTGCGACGCTGTAAACAAAATTGACGTCCTTTTTTCCACAAATAGTTTTCTTTTGGCGGCATTTGATCACTTCTGCTTTTTTTTAACTGTGCATAAAAAAAAAAACGTGATTCTCATTCAAGGCAATCTCTGATTGGACAAGGTGGAGAGGCGGGATCACAATCTCCACCTCATCCATAGAAAAATCTGTAGACTTGCAATAAAATTCATACCGGGAATTCGGCGTCATCGCCTCCCTCACACAAGATTTTATTCATGGAGACGTCGCCGAAGGAAGATCTGAATCGCGCGTTTGGCACCGCAAAGCATTTATTTTATTTCCCTCCACACACAGCTGGAAACAATAAAATCAATCATTTTACGAGGCCGTGTTTATAAAACGTTGGGCCTCACGCAGAGATGAACGGCCTTCTTTATTACGCGTTGGAGGAGACGATTCGTCACACTTGGAAAGTTCGCAGTCACTGGGAATTCCACAACAACAAGCTGCGTAATCCGCATTCCACCCGGACTCCATCACCACGGCTCAGCCAGATCGTCAGGCTTCGGGTAGAGAAGGCCGAACGTTTTACTCCCTTGCTGGGGTGTGCCCCCCCCCCCCCCCCCCCTGGAGGATTTCCCTCCATAACACCCACTGAGGGTTACTTACGAAAGGCAAATCCACTTTGCACTACAAGTGCAAACTACAAGGGCAAAGTGCAGACGCTGAAGATCCGAGGGGGACATGCAAGGAAAATAAAAAAACAGCATCTTCGCTTACACATTGGTTGGATAATTAAATCAGCAGAGCTTCCCCCCCTCAGATTTACAGCGACTGCCCTTACAAGTGCACTTTAACCACTTCAGCCCCCGGACCATATTGCTGGTCGAAGACCAGAGCACTTTTTGCGATTCGGCACTGCGTCGCTTTAACCGACAATTGCGCGGTCGTGCAACGTGGCTCCCAAACAAAATTGGCGTCCTTTTTTCCCCACAAAAAGAGCTTTCTTTTGGTGGTATTTGATCACCTCTGCGGTTTTTAGTTTTTGCGCTATAAACAAAAATAGAGCGACAATTTTGAAAAAAAAAAAAAATACTGAATATTTTTTTACTTTTTGCTATAAAAAAATACCCCCCCCCCCCCCCAAAATGATATATATATATATATACACATACATACATACATACATATACACACACACATATATATACATACACACACACACACACATTATTCCCCTCAGTTTTGGCCGATACGTATTCTACATATTTTTCATAAAAAAAAACAAAATAAGCAATAAGCGTTTGATTGGTTTGCGCAAAAGTTATAGCGTTTACAAAATAGAATAGGGTATTTTTATGGCATTTTTATTAATATATATATATATTTTTTTTACTAGTAATGGCAGCGATCAGCGTTTTTTTTTCGGTACTGCAACATAATGGCGGACACTTCGGACACTTTACTGGGACCATTGGCATTTTTATAGCAACCAGTGCTATAAAAATGCATTGGATTACTATAAAAATGCCACTGGCAGGGAAGGGGTTAACACTAGGGGGCGGGGAAGGGGTAAAGTATGTCCCTGGGTGTGTTCTAACTTTAGGGTGGGGGGGGGGGGGGGACTCACTAGGGGAAATGACTGATCGCTGTTCATACATTGTATGAACAGACAGTCAGGCATTTCTCCCCCTGACAGGACCGGGAGATGTGTGTTTACACCCACAGCTCCCGGTGCTCGCTCTGTAACGATCGATTATGCCTGGCGGCGATTGCGCTCGTCGGGCACGGAAGTCCGTGGTGCGCCCCTAGTGGCCTGCGCGAGTGCCGACGTAGAGCTACTGGCTCTCACGCAGGGGAGCCGACCTGCCGGCGGCTGGTCGGCAAGCAGTTAAGTGAACTTGTAGTGCAAAGTGGATTTGCCTTTCAGTAAATAACTCCCCAATGTCTGGTAATCATTCCCTGTCCCTCCTCCGCAGCGCATTCCCAATATCCTATCTGTGGGTGGGGGGGGGGCATAGGAATACATGGAGAGCACATGTCCCATTCACAGCCACCTCACATCCAATCCACCACTGAGGGGATATAAAGGCTTCTAATCCGTTTCCAAACACAAGTGGTTGCCAAGGGCGAAAAAGTTAAAAATCTGTTCCATGCAGGCGGTTTCCATGGTAACCACAATCACTTTGGAGAACATGTCTCTAGGGTCACTGCTATTTAAAAAAAAAAAAAAGGTCCCAAGCCCCCAAACTTATTTGTTTAGCAGAGACGGTCACATTGAAAACATTAAAGTGGTTGTAAAACCAACCACACCTCTTACACCTTATAGGTAGGCCTAGATTAAGACTTACCTGTTGGTGCAAGAAATATCTCCTAGACCTAGAAATTTACAGTAATTACATGCACAGATGTCTACGGTGCCGAAAGTGCCATTTTTCTTAACCACTTCTCTACTTTGGGTGTTTTTCAGATTTGGTGTTTACAAGACTAAAGCTGTTTTTTTTTGCTAGAAAATTACTTAAAACCCACAAACATTATATATTTTTTTTGTTCTAATACCCTAGAGAATAAAATGGCGATCATTGCAATACTTTTTGTCACACCATATTTGCGCAGCGGTCCTACAAGCGATACAAAATCTCGATAGGAGACGTTTAAAAAATTCTACAGGTTGCATTTTTTGAGCTACAGAGGAGGTCTAGGGCTAGAATTATTGCTCTCGCTCTACCGATCGCGGCGATACCTCACTTGTGTGGTTTGAACACCGTTTTCATATGCGGGCGCTACTCGCGTATGCGTTCGCTTCTGCGCACGAGCTCGTCGGGACGGGGCGCTTTTTAAATTTTTTTTTTTTCTTATTTTTATTTATTTTATTATTTTTTACACTGGAAAAAAAATCAAAAATAAAATGATCACTTTTATTCCTATTACAAGGAATGTAATCATCCCTTGTAATAGAAAAAAGCATGATTAAATATGAGATCTGGGGTCAAAAATACCTCACATCTCATATTTAGGCTTAAATGCAAAAAAAAATTAAAAAAAATTTGAAAATGTCATTTTTTCAAATGACAAAAAAAAAAAATGTTTCTTTAAGAGGCTGGGCGGGACTGACGTTTTGACGTCACTTCCGCCCAGCAGAGCTATGGGGACGGGTGAAGGAGATTTTTCCTTCACTCGCAACCCCACACAGCTGCCGAACGGTCGCGATCTCCTCCGCCGCTACCGACGGCTACGGTAAGGGGCGGAGGGCGCGGGAGTGCGGCGGGAGGGGGGGCCCCTCTCCCGCCGCCGATATCGGCGATCTCGCGGTGAATCTGCCGCAGAGACCGCCGTTATCGTGTACCGGACCGCTGACACTAAAGATAGATACCTCGGTTGTGGCAGCAGCTGCTGCCGTTACCGAGATATCTATCTTTAAAGTTAGGCCGTATAAAGACGTACAGGTTAATGCCGTATTCCCGCGCATGCGTGGGGATCTCACCGTCTCGCGCACACGTGATGTCATTGCAAATTACAGCACCAGAGCGGCGATAACAGGAAGATGCGAGGAGACGTGGCGGGGGACGAGGACGACTTTGGGGGCTGCGATCTCAGGCAAGTGCCACATAATGAGCTAGTATGCTGTGCATACTAGCTCATTATGCCTTTCTTTTGCAGGTTTTTTAGACAGAAGTTGCCCTAAGGGTGGCGCTAAAAAAACAAAAAAAAACCTTGTTGTGTATGTTGGCTTAAAAAGTTCCGCCGTCTGTATGCAGAACAAGTTCATGGCCAACGCACTTCGCACAAAATTCCACCGATTTGTCCGATGGAAATCCGATCGAGGCTGAAGAATCGCGGTGATACCTCACATGTGGTTTGAACATCGCTTACATATACGTGGGCAGGACTTACGTAGGCGTTCTTTTCTGCGTGTGAGCACGAGGCACTTAAATTTTATTCATTTTTTTGATCACCGTTATTACAAGGAATGTAAAGATCTCTTGTAAAAAGGGATAGGGCATGACAGGTCCTCTTTAAAAAAAATGTTTATATATATATATATATTACACATACATACACACACGCGATCTCTGCTTTCCAGCAGAACGGCAGTGTTTACAACTGCCAGGGCTGGACGCGAAGTCATAAAAATTACCCTTATTTTTTGGGATAACTTTTTTTTTTATCGCATAGGTAACAAAATAGTCCCCTAGGTTACGACTTTTAGGTGAACGGTTCTGTTTAATGACACATGCAGGGACTAAAAGACCCCCCCCCCCCCCCCCCTCCCCCAATGTCTCCTTTGGACTCCACTGAATGTTTTGCAATACAGATCAAACGGCTGTGACTTGAATGCGACGGTTGCACAATTGTCGCGTTGAAAACATTAAGATGCGACTTTCACGTGGCTTGAGAATTTACATTGCAGCCTATGGCACTCGAGTCGCATGATAACACAGGAATGTTTTTAAAAGTCGCCGCTCCTTTAAGACACAATAATATGAACGGCTTAGACTGAAATACACGGGCTGCGACTTTTCATGCGACTGTTTCCAAAGTTGTACAAGTGTGAATGGGAGCCGTTAGGTAAAGGCGGCACGGTGAAAGAACGTTGCAACTAAAAAAGGATTGTATGGACAGCTGGTGTTGTGCAACACAGACTGAGCCCAGCTCTGCCCGCGTGTGAGAGTTGTGACCCGAGCCCAGCCCTTCTTACACAACACCGGCTGTCAATATCAATAAAGTTACACTCATATAGTTGTGACAGGGTCACTTTAAATACTGCACAGAATCTACAACAGGTGCCGCCTCTCTGCACACCGACAGATGCTTTGTGTAATGAATATTTATTCCCGGACATCGCACTGACGTTACCATCACCGGGGCCAACCGAGGATACTGCACTCCGAGGAGCAGCCGGCTGAACTATACGGCCACATTCACACCGGTACACCGCGTGCGCCCAGCAGAGATGACCGCAGGCGATCGATCACTGGCTGTGCGGAGAGCCGAGAATAGCTGCCGCTCTCATCCCCCCGCTGTAAACAAAAGATTACCGCTGCTGCGAATTGCACCGACCCTCCATTATCGGTGTGAATGGACCCCAATGGTTTGGTCTCATTTTACCAATAGATTGATCGGAGGATCGTTCTACAAGTTACACCTACATCGTCACAGCCCCTCATTTCACACACATTACACTTCAACTTTACCACTCAGGGAGCCTACCGCTTCAACGCGTTTTGATGCTTTAATGAAGATTGGCAAACGCCCTGTGTTTTTTTTTTTATTTGTTGTAAAGGGGCCCAGTAGAAACTCCGCTCATTGGTACCCTCATTCAGCAGACCACCCCCCCCCACTCCGTAGTAACCCCTCCCCCAGCTCTGTTGAGCCACCCCACCTCAGTAGTAACAAAGCTCAGCTGACACCTCTCACCCCAGCTCTGCCGATTCACCCCCCCCCCAAATCCATAGCAACTCCCAGCTCTGCTGACCCCCCCCCCCCCAACTCCATAGCAACCACCAGCTCTGCTGATCCCCCCCCCCTCCATAGCAACCCCCAGATCTGCCGATTCCCCCCCCCCCAAACTCCATAGCAACCCCCAGCTCTGCTGATCCCCCAACTCCATAGCAACCCCCAGCTCTGTCGATCCCCCAACTCCATAGCAACCCCAAGCTCTGTCGATCCCCCAACTCCATAGCAACCCCCAGCTCTGTCGATCCCCCAACTCCATAGCAAACCACAGCTCTGCTGATCCCGCCCAACTCTGTAGCAACCCCCAGCTCTGCTCCTGTGTGTTATAAAGATAAGCCGTTCAGTTTTCAGATCGCCGATCACGTGACCCGCCGTGCCTCCCCTCCTTCCCCAGTGACGTCAGCAGGGAATCCTCAGCCCCGCCCGCTGTCAGACAGAGAGAGGAGGCGGGGTCATGCGAGTGGCGATCGACGCTCTGAAAAATGGTAAATAATGGCTTTTTTTTTTTATAAAACACAGGAGCTCATAGGATTATTAAACAGACAGGATGAAGGGCATAAAGTGGCTTAACAACAACTTTAAGATAGTCTTAAGGTCCAAGACCCCTTTCACACTGAAGAGTTTTTCAGGCGCTAAAGGGCTAAAAATATCGCCTGTTGAGCACCTTCCCCGCAGCCCTAGTGTGAGAGCCGAGGGCTTCCACACTGGGGCGGTGCGCTTGCAGGACGTTAAAAAGTCCTGCAAGCAACATCTTTGGAGCGATGTATACACCGCTCCTGCCCATTGAAAGTAATGGGCACTGCTGCGGAAGTGCCTGCAAAGCTCTTTGGTAGGGGCGCTTTTTGGGTGCCATTAACCCTTTCTTCGGCCACTAGCAGGGGGTTAAAAAGTGTACCACTAGCGGTCGAGGAAAGGGTTAACTGGGCCCAAAAAGCGCCTTGGCATCGGTGCCCATTCATTTCAAAGGGCAGGCGGCGGTGAAGGAGCGGTGTATACAAGCGTGCGTGGCACCGTTGGCAGTGCTTTTCCGCCAACCTGCCCACGCTAGCAGAAAGGGGTCAAGGGGGGTCTAATAGGCAGGAGTTTCCAAATATGACCAAACAAAAAGGTTGAAAATGAAGAAACCCTCCTTTTGCTGGGGGGGGGGGCGGACTTACCTGTTTATCTACACTCTGAGGAGGAGGGGTGGGAGTGTTACAAGGATCGTCCCCCGAGGGAGCTTTTGGGGTAGTCTTGGAACAGGAGGAAGGCACCCGGTTGCCTCTTGCATTCAGCACCACAGAGTTGGCCGTCTGCCGAGCGGTAGAGTCTTCACAATGAGGAGAGTCCCCGAGCACAACACCACCCTGTAACCAAAGAGAGTCAGGATACATTACTATTAGCGAACCACGTGTGCTCTCAGCTCTTCTCAGGACTGAGGAATCATTAATGGTTTATTACCTACTATAGAACAGAGAATACAGAAACATGTGCAGCTGAGCAACATAACCAGACGGCAGAAGTCCTATTCCTTCCATCTACTCAGAAAAAAAAAAATTGCATAGGAGATGAAGAAGGAGAAGGTTTCAGGCACCTTGGAGTAGTGAACCCGATCTATAGAGACTTGAGATGTGAATGGGGCCTAAACCTTTGGAGGATGTTTACTAGGGACGCATCAATATATCAGCCACTGAAAAGAGAGTTATCGGCATTTTGTCAGAGAAAAATATAAATGGTGTCAAATGCTATGCAGGAAAAGGTCCCTCTATTCCTCTCAATCTACCAGGATCTGGATAAACAGTACATTGTCCCCTCTATGCCATATGCATAATGGGACGTGACAAGGATGCCCTCCATCTCCCCTCCTCCATGTCCTTACTATGGACCACTACTTACCTTGCGGAAACAACCCTATTGGGCGTATTAAAGTGGACATCACAGGCTCCCTGGACAAGCAAGTGTCCTTCTTAACCACTTAACCCCCGGACCATATTGCTGCCCAAAGACCAGAGCACCGTTTGCGATTCGGCACTGCGTCGCTTTAACAGACAATTGCGCGGTCGTGCGACGTGGCTCCCAAACAAAATCGGCGTCCTTTTTCCCCCACAAATAGAGCTTTCTTTTGGTGGTATTTGATCACCTCTGCGGTTTTTATTTTTTGCACTATAAACAAAAATAGAGCGACAATTTTGGGGAAAAAAAATGAATATTTTTTACCATAATAAATCCCCCCCCCCCCCCAAATAAAAAAAATATATAAAAACATTTTTTTCCTCAGTTTAGGCCGATACGTATTCTTCTACATATTTTTTTTTACGAAAATCGCAATAAACGTTTATTGATTGGTTTGCGCAAAAGTTATAGCGTTTACAAAATAGGGGATAGTTTTATGGCATTTTTATAAATATATATATTTTTTTTTTACTAGTAATGGCGGTGATCAGCGATTTTTTTTCGGTACTGCGACATTATGGCGGACACTTGACACATTTTTGGGACCATTGGCATTTTTATAGCGATCAGTGCTATAGAAATGCATTGGATTACTATAAAAAATGCCACTGGCAGGGAAGGGGTTAACACTAGGGGGCGGGGAAGGGGTTAAGTATGTTCCCTGGGTGTGTTCTAACTGTAGGGGGGGTGGGACTCACTAGGGGAAATGAATGATCGCTGTTCATACATTGTATGAACAGACGGTCAGGCATTTCTCCCCCTGACAGGACCGGGAGCTGTAACGAGCAATCACGGGCACCAGCACGGGAGTCACGGACGAGCGGGGGGGCGCACGTGCCCTGCTAAGAGAGCGGACGTTATTGTACGGGCCAGGAGAGCCGACCTGCCGCCGTAGAATGACGGCGGCTGGTCGGCAAGTAGTTAAAAAAAAAAAAGTCAGCAGCGACAGTGTTTGCGGCTGCCGACTTTTTAAATTTTTTTTTTTAGCGGTTGGACCACCACTTTAAGACAGCCCTGTACACACTAAATCTGCACTCTTCACAGATAACTTGCTGAGGTTTGAGACCCAACCCTCGTCTGTCTCTGCCCAACATCATTCAGGAATCCAAGGAATTCGGAAGAATGAGCAACTTCAAGGTGAACAGACGCATCCCGGCTCTTTTTTGGCGAATTTCACTCCCTTCCTTCTTAAAACTCAGCCAGATCTGTCATCTGCCCCCTATCTATTGATTAGCACTCCTGTGTTCCTACTGAGGAGACTTTAAAATTCATAGTTAGGACTAGGGCTGCAACTAACGATTATTTTCATAATCGATTAGTTGGCCGATTAATCGGACAATAGCGTTAAAAAAAAAAAAAAAAAAAAAAAAAAAAAAAAAAAAAAAAAAAAAAAAAGGTTTAAATTTTTTTGGGCCAATTTGTTGCCGGGCAGATTACAAAACACAAATTGCCGCAAAAAAAACACATGACACGCTTTTCTGCAGCTTCTCTATTGAAGTACATTGAACCAAAAAGAACAAAATAGCACCGCTTTGCGTTAAAAAGTCCTTGCCCTTTCCAAATACGCAGCAGCTGAAAAAAAATCATGGATGTGAACGTGTCCCATAGGAAAACATGTTAATGATCTGTAATGTGTTTCTGCAAAAAGCACCAAAAAACACACAGAGGTGTGACCCCCCCGGCCTGAGATGTTTAGTAACATAATGGGGTAAAAAAAACAAAAATAAGTACAAAAAGAGCAAATAATCGCTACTGTAAGGGGTTAATTTTTTTACTGTGGGACAGTGAAAGTAATATTTACAGTAGTCATTTGCTTTTTTGTACTATAAAGGGTTAATTTTAGTTTTTTTAACCCCATTATGTTACTGGCCGATTAATCGATTATGAAAATTGTAATCGATTAATTTCATAATCGATTAGTTGTTTCGGCCCTAGTTAGGACTGCAGTACACAGAGTGCCTTGACGGGGCCTGAAGCTTACACAGGTATTTGCAAATACATGCAAACAAACCTCTGTTTTTAATGCTTACAGCTAGACAGGTTAACTTGGTTTGTTGCTTTTTTGGTTGGCAACTTTGAGAATGGGTATTATGGAAATATTTTTCATATTCCATATATATATATTTAATTGCATTTTGCTAAAAACGCATCTCATTTAACCACTTAAGACGCGAACCAAAATGCAGGTAAAGGACCAGGCCCCTTTTTGCGATTCGGCACTGCGTCGCTTTAACTGACAATTGCGCGTTCGTGCGACGTGGCTCCTAAACAAAATTGGCGTCCTTTTTTTCCCCACAAATAGAGCTTTCTTTTGGTGGTATTTGAGCACCTCTGCGGTTTTTAGTTTTTGCGCTATAAACAAAAATACATTTTTGGTTTACGCAAAAATTTATAGCGTTTACAAAATAGGGGATAGTTTTATTGCATTTTTATTATTTTATTTTTTTCTACTAATGGCGGCGATCAGCGGTTTTTTCCGTGACTGCGACATTATGGCGGACACATCGGACAATTTTGACACATTTTTGGGACCATTGTCATTTTCACAGCAAAAAAATGCATTAAAAATGCACTGATTACTGTGAAAATGACAATTGCAGTTTGGGAGTTAACCACAAGGGGGCGGTGAAGGGGTTAAGTGTGACCTCATCTGTGTTTCTAACTGTAGGGGGGTGTGCCTGTCGGTCTGACCTCATTGATTCCGATTCCCTATATTAGGGATCACACGATCGATGACGGCGCCACAGTGAAGAACGGGGAAGCTGTGTTTACATACACCTCTCCCTGTTCTTCAGCTCCGGGGACCGATCGCGGGACTCCAGCGGCGATCGGTTCCACGGGTCCCGCGATCACGAAGTTTCGGACCGGGTCGCGCGCCCGCGACTGGGCATTTAACAATCACGTACAGGTACGTGATTGTGCCCAGCCGTGCCATTCTGTCGACGTATATCGGCGTTAGACGGTCCTTTAAGTGGTTAAAGTCCCAAAACCTCCCCCCTTTATCCATTTACAGGGATGGAGGCCTATGGTTGTAGATTATCATATGCCTCATGTAAAGTCCCATCCTTATCCCCCCCCTTTTTCTAGATCTGTCATCTTACGCCAAAAGGCTCTCTTGGTTTGGAAGAATCAATGCACTGTAAAAAAAAAAAAAAAATGCATCCAGCTTCTTTCCAGCAGCAGCATAAGGAAAGGGGGGTGTACTGTGATGTAAAGGAGGGTGGGGGACTCTACATTAAATGTCAAGAGCCACCCCACCATCAGAAGTTAAGGGGGGAGGGGATGCGCTGGATATCTAATCCTACAGATTCAACCGGCCCTTTTGGAGGGTAATCATAATGCTCATGCGGCCCACCATGCAATTGAGTTTGACACTCCTAAACAAAAGGGTCACTTAAATCTGATTGAGCTCCGCGCTCTACCATGGACTCCAGCAGTTTGTCGTAAAGATACGTCTCCTTTGGCTAATCTTCAAATATGGGATCGATTGATCTCAACTGGTACTGCGTCTAAACAGTTAGGCCCCATGACTCCATTCTCTTGGGACCCCGCCTCCCCACCGACTGTAAGTTGGAGTTTGGCGTAAGGAGGAATGTAGGAGACTTGCCCAAGTCCTCCGTGTAGACCAGGCGTCTCAAACTGGCGGCCCTCTAGCTGTTGCAAAACTACAAGTCCAATGAGGCATTGCAAGAATGACAGTTACCAGCATGACTCCCACAGGCAGAGGCATGATGGGACTTGTAGTTTTACAACAGCTGGAGGGCCACCAGTTTGAGACCCTTGGTGTAGACCCATCTCTAATGACAGAGTTCCCTTCCCAATCGATCGCTCTCTCAGATGCAATGGTCCCATGCCCAGTGATGGTGAACCTTGGCACCCCAGATGTTGTGGAACTACATTTCCCATGATGCTTACCTACACTGCAGAGTGCATGAGTATCATGGGAAATGTAGTTCCAAAACATCTGGGGTGCCAAGGTTCGCCCTCACTGCCCTATCCTATGTCCGTAGTTTCCCCTCCCCCCCTTGGATATCCTATCTGAACCGTCGGGTTTTGTAGATATGCTCCTGCAGGCTGATCCCCCCCGACCTATGTAGTTTCCCAACTTTGATATTACTCCAAGTTTCCCCTCCTGATCTCCCGTCGTACACGTGGACTTGGGAATCAGAATGGCAACGTCCTATAATCGCACAGACTGGCAAAAAGGCTTCATTCTGACACATAAGCTCTCCTTGGCAACCAAATCCCAAGAGACCTGGTTTTAAGGCGATGTTCCGTCATCAAAAACACACATTTAGCCCTAGTTCCTGGCCGCAGCAGGCTCCCAAGGGGGCGGCCGGGACGCGGGTGGTCCCTATCCGATGCTGGGCGGCACTGCCTATAGATGTTTAAACTACCAATGTGCCTACTCAACATTTATTTGTATTTTCTTTTTAATCATTTGATATGGTAATGTAACTGTTTTCTGTGTAACTTTATTTTTGTGTTTCTACCTTTATCGATCGGGTCACCCTCTGTTGGGTCCACGACCCGGTTGAAGCTGTTCTGTCGGTCTAAAAACTGACAATAAAAACTTATTGAACCTAAAAACACACATTTAAAGCCAGAAGCTACACATACTGCAGCTGTTGGCTTTTAATAAATGCACCCTACTGCGCAAGGCCCCGCTCCTCCCTCGAAGAGGGATCCAATGTGGTGACGCGACGCGGCAGGGACTCCCAGAAGTGGGAAAGGATACCTGTCAAAGCACCCCCCCCCCCCGAAAGCTGCCAATTGTTGCACCGGAGGAATAAGATGAGGTGGAACTCCGCTTTAAGTCAGTAACCAGATGGTACAGATCCTAATAAAGTGAAGTTGTGCCGTGTAAACAATGAACTCCCGTGTCAAACATGCAAAACCACCACCACCTTACACACTCTGGGGGTTCATTTACTAAAGACAAATAGACTGCGCAGTTGCGCTCTCCAAGTGCAATTTCTCCAGAACTTGGTAAATGAGATAAAAAACTTCACTTTGCAAAGAGTACCGAATCACGTGCAAGGGAAAAAAACCAAAAACAAACACACAGCATTTTTGCTTGCACATGATTGGATGATGGAAGTCAGCAGAGATACTCCTCATTTACTAATCGCTCGCAATTGCACTTTGTAAAATGCATAGTTAATTTGCCTTTAGTAAATCAACCCCTTTAAGCCGCTCACCTCAGTGCCAGGACCCGAGTCAGCGAAGGGTCAAACAGGCTTTCCCCAGAAAGGGGTAAATATCCAGGAGCGCGGTCACAATATCCTCCCCGGTGCAGACCTTGTAAGAACACCAGATGGATTCATGCAAGGACCTCCCATCAGGGTCGTGGATGGTTAAGAATCACCAGTATCCCGACAAAGATAAAGAAACATCTAGTGCTCTCTGCTATCAAATTTATAAGCAATAAAATAATTGCACTTGCAAAAGAAGCTTTTCAATAAGTGCTAGCATACAAGCGCTTGTACATAAAACCACATGGGGAGACGGCCGCTGGGTGATGTCAGATGTAGCTCCTCTCCTATACAAGTTACGTCCCAGGGGGTGGGACTTCATCAGTGCCCCTCCCCCCGGGACGAAACACGTACAGAAGGAGAGGAGCTACATCTGATGTCACCAGCGGCCGTCTCCCCCACCTGTTTTTATGTTCAAGCTCTTGTATGCTAGCACTTATTGAAGTGCTTCTTTTGCAAGTGCAATTATTTTATTGCTTATAAATTTTATAGAGAACACTAGGATGTTGAAGTAATAAAATAATCACACTTGCAAAAGAAGCACTTCAATAAGTGCCGGCATACAAAGCGCTTGTACATAAAAAACAAAAGGGGAGATGGCTGTGGGTGACATCAGACTTGGCTCCTCTCCTTCCATACGCGTTACGTCCCATCATGAAGTCCTGCCCCCTGGGGACGCAACGCGTACGGAAAGGAGAGGAGCTACGTCCGATTGTCAACCACAGCCATCTCCCAATGTGGTTTTATGTACAAGCGCTTATATGCTAGCACTTATTGAAATGCTTCTTTTGCAAGTGTGATGCTTTTTAGGCCCCTTTCAGACGGACGGCAGTTTTGCCGCAATTAAAAGCATGTACATTTTCAGTGAAATTCAAGGCTCTGGGCACTGCGTTTAGCTGCGGTAGTCATTTCCATAGCAACTAGGGTTGTCCCGATACCACTTTTTTAGGACCGAGTACAAGTACCGATACTTTTTTTTTCATGTACTCGCCGATACCGAATACCGATATTTTTTTTAAATGTGTCCCCAAATGCAGCCATGTCCCCCAAACATATTGCAGCCATGTCCCCCAAACATATTGCAGCCATGTCCCCCAAACATATTGCAGCCATGTCCCCCAAACATATTGCAGCCATGTCCCCCCACATGCAGCCATGTCCCCCGTACCTAAATGCCGCCGCCGCGTTAATCACCGCGCAGGGAACATTACAGTCAGCTTTCATTTGAATAAGCCGTTTTCCCTGCCGCACTGTGTATAGAGACACTCCCCCTCGCTCGCGATTGGACAGATCCGCCCAATCCCGAGCAAGGGGGAGTGTCTATGCGCGGCGGGGAAAACAGCTATTCAAACGACTCTAATGTTCCCCGCAAGGTGATTAACGCGGCGGCGCCTTTGCGATATACGATGGCGGGCGGGGGGTAAACCAAGTATTCTATTTAGGCATCGGGGGTATTTGCGGGAGTACAAGTACTCCCGCAAATACTCGGTATCGGTCCCGATACTGGTATCGGGACAACCCTAATAGCAACCCTTTTTTTTTTTTTTTATTATGTGCTTCCTGTTCTTTTTTTCTCACGCTGCTATCCACAGTTGACACAAAAGACTGTGATTACCTGCGGTTAAGTGCATATAGCTGCGCTAAATAGCACCTGGACGCATTCAATTCTATTTTTTCTATTCGCACCAAACCGCATGCAACGAAATCGCAGCTAAACGTTGTGTGTGAATGGGGCCATAGGAAAGCATTGTGTGCTTTTAGCTGCGGTAGAAAACTAGAAAATCCGCAGCTAAAAGCCCCATTCTATCCGTTCGTGTGAAAGGCCCCTTATCTTTATGTCGGGATACTGGAGATTGTGTAACCATCCATGACCCTGATAGAAGGTCCTTGCATGAATCCATCTGGCGTTCTTACAAGGTCTGCACCGAGAAGAATATTGGGACCACGCTCCTGGACATTTACTTTATGAGAAAGCCCGTTTGACCCTTTGACTCCGGGGTCCTGGCGCTGAGGTGAGCGGCTTAGAGCAGGGATCCTCAAACTACGGCCCTTCAGCTGTTGCGGAACTACAAATCCCATGAGGCATTGTAAAACTCTGACATTCACAGACATGACGGGAATTGTAGTTCCTGAACACCCGGAGAGCCGTAGTTTGAAGACCCCTGGCTTAGAGTGTCCAAGGTGGAGGTTTTGCACATCTGACGGAGTTCATGGTTTACATGGCACAGCGTCACTTGATTGGGAATCTGCGTCTTTCTATACGGATGCTCTCTTCATGAACTTTTATTAGTGCTACACTATTTTATATTGGTGCTGTAAAATTTACCTAGAGCGTTCAGCTCCTGTCTATGTGCTTATGATATTTGTGCTGGTAAATGTAATTACTGTGATCGCCATTACTAGTAAAGCTAGTATAGTTTGTAGATGCTAGAACTTTTGCGCAAACCAATAAACGCCCAATAGGATTTTTTTTTAACAAAAATATGTAGCAGAATACATATTGGACTAAATTGAAGAAATTTGATTTTTTACTTTATTGAATGTTTTATAGCATTTATAGGTCTATAAATATGTTGGGCCAGATTCACATAGAATTCCGGCGGCGTAACGCATGTCATTTACGTTACACCACCGCAACTTTTCAGCGCAAGTGCTCGATTCACAAAGCACTTGCCTGTAAACTTGCGGCTGCGTATCGTGAATCCGTCCGGCGCAAGCCCGCCTAATTCAAATGGGGCGTGTATCATTTAAATTAGGCGCGTTCCCGCGCCGAACGTTCTGCGCATGCTCCGTTTGGAAATTTCCCGCCGCGCTTCGTGCGAAATTACGACGCCCCGACGTGTTTTTTGAATGGCGACGTGCGTTACGTCCTTTCGTATTCCCGGACGTCTTACGCAAAAAAAATAAAAAAATTTAAAATTCGACGCGGGAACGACGGCCATACTTTAACATGGATGGTCTAATTTTACACCATCTAAAATAGCACTCGTAACTTTACGACGGGAAAAGCCGACTAGCGACGACATAAGCGAATGCGACGAACACGCGTACCTTCGTGTATCGCCGTAAACAGCTAATTAGCATACCCGACGCGGAAAACGACGAGAACTCCACCCAGCGGGCGCCGAAGAATTACACCTACGAGCCGAAGGCGTACGCCTGTCGGATCGAAGCCAGAAGCCGTCGTATCTTGGTTTAAGGATTTCAAATTAAGATACGACGTGGCAAATTTGAAAGTACGCCGGAGTATCAGCAGATACGCCGGCGTACTTTCTGTGAATCTGGCCCATAGCATCTATATATATTTTTTTAGAAAATTTTCCTTTTTGCGCTATAAACGAGAATAAAAAAAAATAAAAAAATAAAAACCACCACACACACACACACTTTAGGTCGATATGTATTCTACTTATTTTTTGGGGGAAAAAATTGCAATAAGCGTTTGATTGGTTTGCGCAAAAGTTAAAGCGTCTACAAAATGGGGGGTAGATTTATAGCATTTTAAAAAAAAATGTTTTACTAGTAATGGCGGCGATCAGCGATTTTTATCATGACTGCGACTTTATGGCGGACACAAATCAGACACTTGACACTATTTTGGGACTACACATTTATACAGCGATCAGTGCTATAAAAAAAGGCACCGATTGCTGTGTAAATGGCACTGGCAGTGAAGGGATTAACCAGTAGGGGGCGAGAAAGGAGTTAAGTGTGTCCTAGGGAGTGATTCTAACTGTGTGGGGGCTGGGCTACCTGTGTCACGACACTGATTGCCGCTCCCCCGATGGCAGGGAGCAGTAGATCAGTGTCCTGTCACTAGGCAGAACGGGGAGATGCCTTGTTTACAAAGGCACCCCCCTGTTCTGCCTCTCCGTGACCCGTTCACGGGACATCGAGACCTGTACGTTGCTTTGCCTGCCCGTGCCATTCTGCCAACCTATATCTACGTGAGGCAGTCAGCAAGTGGTTAAAGTAACGCAGTGCCGCGTCTGAAAAAATGGCCTGGTCATGAAGGGGGGGCAGCAATTTTGATTGGTGATATTTCATGCAATGTGTGTATTCCAAGAACTATTTTGTGGCACAGAGGTCGTCACCGTGTTCCAAGGTCACCTGTGGAAACGTTCTGTGTGTCCCGGGATGGCTCCATTCCTCTCAGTAATATATAGGTACCGTGCCAACACAACCCCACAACACCGGGTGCTGCCAGGGACGTATCCAGGACACCGCACAGCTCCCGCTGCTTACCGAAGACAATGAAGGGAGTCGTTGTTGTACAGGAGCTCAGACAGGAGGATGAAGACGCTCTACTAGCCAAATGTAAACAGTGCCGTAGATCATTATACAGCGAGGGGGGGGGGGGGGGGGGGGGGAGTATTTGACCCCCTGCTGAGTTTGTACGTTTGCCTACTTTTCAGTCTATACATTTTAATGTTTTATTTGAACAGTGAGAGACCGAATAAAAATATCCAGAAAAAAAATGCAATTTAACCACTTAAGACCCGGACCAAAATGCAGCTAAAGGACCCGGCCAGGTTTTGCGATTCAGCACTGCGTCGCTTTGACAATTGCGCGGTCCTGCGACGTGGCTCCCAAACAAAATTGGCGTCCTTTTTTTCCAACAAATAGAGCTTTCTTTTGGTGGTATTTGATCACCTCTGCGGTTTTTATTTTTTGCGCTATAAACAAAAAGCGACAATTTCGAAAAAAATATTTTTTACTTTTTGCTATAATAAATATCCCCCAAAAATATATATATAAAAAACTTTTTTTATCTCAGTTTAGGCCGATACGTATTCTACATTTTTTTTTTTACAAAATCGCAATAAGCGTTTATCGGTTGGTTTGCGCAAAATGTATAGCGTTTACAAAATAGGGGATAGTTTTATTGCATTTTTATTATTTATTTTTTTACTACTAATGGCGGCGATCAACGATTTTTTTCGTGACTGCGACATTATGGCGGACACTTCGGACAATTTTGACACATTTTTGGGACCATTGTCATTTTCACAGCAAAAAATGCATTAAAAAAGCACTGATTACTGTGAAAATGACAGTTGCAGTTTGGGAGTTAACCACAGGGGGCGCTGATGGGGTTAAGTGTGACCTCATGTGTGTTTACAACTGTAGGGGGGTGTGGCTGTAGGTGTGATGTCATCGATTGTGTCTCCCTATAAAAAGGGAACACACGATCGATGACGCCGCCACAGTGAAGAATGGGGAAGCTGTGTTTACACACGGCTCTGCCCGTTCTTCAGCTCCGGGGACCAATCGCGGGACTCCAGCAGCGATCGGGTCCGCGGGTCCCAGAGTTTGACCGGGTCGCGGGCGCGCGACTGGGTACTAGCACAGGACGTACCTGTACGTACATGTGCCCAGCCGTGCCATTCTGCCAACGTAAATGTGCAGGAGGCGGTCCTTAAGTGGTTAAAAAAAAAAAAGATATAAATTGATGTGCATTTTAATGTGGAATAAGTATTTGATCACCTATCAGCAAGATTTCTGGATCCCAGGTGTCTTGTATACATTTAACAAGCCGAGGGCGTGCTCCTAATCTCAGCTTGTTACCTGTATATATAAGACACCTGTCCACAGAAGCAATCAGATTCCAATCTCTCCACCATGGCCAAGACCAAAGATCTGTCCAAGGATGTTGGGGAGAAGATTGGAGATCTACACAAGGCTGGAATGGACTACAAGACCATCGCCAAGCAGCTTGGTGAGAGGGTGACAACAGTTGGTGGGATTATTTCCAAATGGCAAAAAAAAAAAAAAAAACACAAAATAACCATCACTCTCCCTCGGTCTTAGGGTTGCCGCCTCATTCCTGTAACCCCAAACACATATTACACGGGTTCTGAGGATGATTTAATGCAGATAAGGCACCAAGGGAGTTTAATCACCACCTTAATCCGCCTCAGAACCTGTGTACTTCATGGCTACATTCTCCCCCCACTTGAATTCTTTTGTCCCCAAAGGAGGTGGGGATATTGAACTAACCAAACATTAATGAAGAAAAAGGAGGTGCTCAGGTTTAAAAGGGATGGGGTGGATGAGATCTGGGGCTGCATACAAGATCTCCCCTCGTGGGGTTTCAATGATCGTGAGAACGGTGAGGAATCCGCCCAGAACTACACGGGAGAATCTTGTCAATGATCTCAGCTGGGCCCATCGTCACCAAGAAAACAATCGGTAACACACTACATGCCGTGTAAACACAAATTTTGTGCCTCTACCACTCCTTGGCTGCAAATTTTGATAGCGGGTCATGGCTGCAGCTTCACCAACAAGGATGTATACACATGTACAGTGGTGGGGGGGGCAGGACAAT
This sequence comes from Rana temporaria, assembly GCF_905171775.1. NCBI lineage: Eukaryota > Metazoa > Chordata > Amphibia > Anura > Ranidae > Rana > Rana temporaria. The sequence goes on along the minus strand of NC_053493.1, from coordinate 424,019,749 downwards.
ACTCTACTACAGGAACTTTCTATTAGGAAACCAACTTGCAGCAATCCAATACAACTATATATTTGTGTGCAGTAGAAGCTGCAGCAAAGTCCAAGTCCTACTCATGTCCTGCCTAGAGGAATTCCAACATCATTTAGCACTTTCCTTCCCAGTCTGACTGCACCGCCCCTTTTGCTCACTGGATTTCAGTTCTCTCAATCACGGAGGCTCAGCATCACGTGTGGGTGTTACCCTAGGGTGGTATGCCTAGGGCTGGACAAACCCATAGTGACAAGAAATTGCATCCTGGTCTCCTCCCAAATGCTACACACGTACAACCCCCCCCCCCCACTTGCTCATCTGCAAGGCCCAGAAAAGTGGGTACTGAAGTTTGTCACCATTTCACGGGGCGCACACAAATCTAAGGTTTGCTATATGGTGGGTATCCATTTACTCTCTGCAACTTTGTCTGTTATACTTTCCCAAAAATTGGGTCATTTATTGCGTTTTTTTGGGCTCCCAAACCTTTGCGGTAATATCGCGCAACATTAAAAAAAAAAAACTCTGGGACACCATTTTATTCTTTAGTGTTTTTCAGAAAATCTCTCATGTATTGAGGGCTTTATGTAATCTTCAGGTCTAAAATGATTTTGCCGTTAAATGTGCGCAAAAAACGCCTCTAGCTGTGAAAGGGTTAAAGGATACGTGCCTTCGGGAACATGTTACTGCTGTAAAAAAAAAAAAAAAAAAAAAAAAAAACACACACCACACCTGGCTAACTTTAGCTGGCTCCTGGATTCACAGCAAATTTGTCAAGCCCTGGCCTAGGGACAGCCACCCATCAGGGCATTTTAACCACTTGCCGCCCGCCCAATTACAAAATAACGGCGGCAAAGTGGTTTCAATATCCTGACTGGACGTCATATGACGTCCTCAGGATATTGAGCTGCTGCACGCCCCTGGGGGCGCGCATCGCTGCGATCGTTGTTGCAGGGTGTCATTCTGACGCCCCGCAACACCGATCTAGGTAAAGAGTCTGACGGAGACTCTTTACCACGTGATCAGCCGTGTCCAATCACGGCTGATCACGATGTAAACAAGAGCCGGTTATCAGCTTTTCCTCACTCGTGTCTGACAGACGTGAGTAGAGGAGAGCCGATCGGCTGCTCCTCTGACGGGGGGGGGGGGGGGTTTGTGCTGATCGATCAGTGCCCACAATGGGCATCACTGATTGGCATCCATAAGTACAATACATCTGCACCGCCCATCAGTGCCCCATCAGTGCTGCATATTAGTGCCCCATCAATTCCATCTCATCAGTGCCACCTCATCGGTGCCCATCAGTGCCGCCCCATCAGTGAAGGAGAAAATGTACTTGTTTACAAAACTTTCAAGATTTTCGGTCTTTTTTTTGCAGGCACAATAGGAGACGGGTGGGTGCCACCCTCCATGATTGAGAAAACTGAAATGCAGCGAGAGTGGCGGGCCAGAGACAGAGACTGGGGGAGGAAATGATGTTGGATGTCCTCTAGCCAGGAAAAGAGGAGGAAATCACCTGCATTGTGTAGAGAAGCACAGAGACCCAGTGAGGACATGAATGGGTCTAATGAAAATGTAAAAGCTTTTATTTAAAAACTGCATAGATATGTTGAGGGGGGAGGGGGGGGGGAACCATTGAAGACGAAACATTAGTAGATTAAACTTCAGCTTTATTGCGATGTAAAGACGGCTCGCTGTGCGTTTACAAAGTGACGTCCAATCCTGCAGAGGAGGGGGGGGGGGGGGGGGGGGGGGGGGACAGTTACCTTGGTGCAGCGGATTTGCTTGTAGATTTCTGTCTGTTGTCTTATCCGGAACTCCAGGTCAGAAACCTGAGCCTGCAACCAGGTCCAGCGACAGATAATGGCCGCTCGCTCCACCGCCCACCTCCAATCCGAATGCCGGGGAGACCTGGAGAGAAATAAGACAGATTTATGTTCAGTCTATCCTACCGAGACACAAGAAAGTTAATATATACACAAAGCAATGACATAGGGGGGCTCTGTACATGGGAGATGTGGGACACATTTGGGGGGGGGGGCTCTGTACATGGGAGATGTGGGACACATTAGGGGGGGGGGGCGCTCTGTACATGGGAGATGTGGGACACATTAGGGGGGGCGCTCTGTACATGGGAGATGTGGGACACATTAGGGGGGGGGCTCTGTACATGGGAGATGTGGGACACATTAGGGGGGGCGCTCTGTACATGGGAGATGTGGGACACATTAGGGGGGGCGCTCTGTACATGGGAGATGTGGGACACATTAGGGGGGGGGCTCTGTACATGGGAGATGTGGGACACATTAGGGGGGGGCGCTCTGTACATTGAAGATGTGGGACACATGGGGGGGGGGGGCTCTGTACATGGAAGATGTGGGACACATTGGGGGGGGGGGGCTCTGTACATGGAAGATGTGGGACACATTAGGGGGGGGGGGCTCTGTACATGGAAGATGTGGGACACATTAGGGGGGGGGGCTCTGTACATGGAAGATGTGGGACACATTAGGGGGGGGGGGGGGCGCTCTGTACATGGAAGATGTGGGACACATTAGGGGGGGGGGGGCGCTCTGTACATGGAAGATGTGGGACACATAAGGGGGGGCGCTCTGTACATGGGAGATGTGGGACACATATGGGGGGGCGCTCTGTACATGGGAGATGTGGGACACATATGGGGGGGTGCTCTGTACATGGGAGATGTGGGACACATTAGGGGGGGGGGGGCGCTCTGTACATGGAAGATGTGGGACACATTAGGGGGGGGGGGGGCGCTCTGTACATGGAAGATGTGGGACACATTAGGGGGGGGGGGGCGCTCTGTACATGGAAGATGTGGGACACATAAGGGGGGGCGCTCTGTACATGGGAGATGTGGGACACATATGGGGGGGCGCTCTGTACATGGGAGATGTGGGACACATATGGGGGGGTGCTCTGTACATGGGAGATGTGGGACACATTAGGGGGGGGGGGGGCGCTCTGTACATGGGAGATGTGGGACACATGGGGGGGGGGGTGCTCTGTACATGGGAGATGTGGGACACATATGGGGGGGGCGCTCTGTACATGGGAGATGTGGGACACATATGGGGGGGGGTGCTCTGTACATGGGAGATGTGGGACACATTAGGGGGGGGGGGGCGCTCTGTACATGGGAGATGTGGGACACATTGGGGGGGGGGGCTCTGTACATGGGAGATGTGGGACACATTAGGGGGGGGGGGCGCTCTGTACATGGAAGATGTGGGACACATTAGGGGGGGTTCTGTACATGGGAGATGTGGGACACATTAGGGGGGGGGGGGCGCTCTGTACATGGAAGATGTGGGACACATTAGGGGGGGGGGGGCGCTCTGTACATGGAAGATGTGGGACACATTGGGGGGGGGGGGGGCGCTCTGTACATGGAAGATGTGGGACACATAAGGGGGGGCGCTCTGTACATGGGAGATGTGGGACACATATGGGGGGGGCGCTCTGTACATGGGAGATGTGGGACACATATGGGGGGGTGCTCTGTACATGGGAGATGTGGGACACATTAGGGGGGGGGGGGCGCTCTGTACATGGGAGATGTGGGACACATTAGGGGGGGGGGGGCGCTCTGTACATGGGAGATGTGGGACACATATGGGGGGGGGTGCTCTGTACATGGGAGATGTGGGACACATATGGGGGGGCGCTCTGTACATGGGAGATGTGGGACACATATGGGGGGGGGTGCTCTGTACATGGGAGATGTGGGACACATATGGGGGGGTGCTCTGTACATGGGAGATGTGGGACACATTAGGGGGGGGGGCGCTCTGTACATGGGAGATGTGGGACACATTAGGGGGGGTTCTGTACATGGGAGATGTGGGACACATTAGGGGGGGGGGGCGCTCTGTACATGGGAGATGTGGGACACATTAGGGGGGGTTCTGTACATGGGAGATGTGGGACACATTAGGGGGGGGGGGGGCGCTCTGTACATGGGAGATGTGGGACACATTAGGGGGGGTTCTGTACATGGGAGATGTGGGACACATTGGGGGGGGGGGGCGCTCTGTACATGGGAGATGTGGGACACATTAGGGGGGGGGGGCGCTCTGTACATGGGAGATGTGGGACACATTAGGGGGGGTTCTGTACATGGGAGATGTGGGACACATTAGGGGGGGGGGGCGCTCTGTACATGGGAGATGTGGGACACATTAGGGGGGGTTCTGTACATGGGAGATGTGGGACACATTAGGGGGGGGGGGGCGCTCTGTACATGGGAGATGTGGGACACATTAG
>NC_053493.1:423913487-424015344 GCF_905171775.1 Rana temporaria | reverse complement strand
TTAGCAATTGTAAGTCGCAGCTTCATATCTAGTGACGCTTTCTGCTATGTATAGTGGTGAATTGACAGTCTATGTGCTGTTTTTTGGACTCCGATAAAATGGCCACGCCATTACTTCCGGTCGCTCGGATACATAAGCAATACCAAAACCGCCAATCAGATTCCCCAGATGAAGACACGTGACACGTGTCGTAACGCATAGGGATTGGACGGGAGGACGTACACCCAGAGTGACGTATACAGGCGCCTGAAACGCCGCTCGTTTTCAAAAGTTCCTTGCTGTATAATTTTAAAATACATGTAAGCGCAGATTTTTCCTTCTTTAATAAATACTCAGCCTGTGCCTACTACTTCACGATTGGAGTCCCCTCCTTTGTTTTTGTGTTTCCCCTGTTTCCTCGCCTGGGCACATTGACTATTTGGATGGATAAGAGGACCCTGTCATGGAGATCTAAGGAGGATTAGTGGAACACATACACGGAGGTCTGGTCGAGATACCTATAGTGGATACACTTGACTATCTGTGCGGAGGTAAGAGTCCCGGGAGCTCGGGGAGGGATCATTACACCCATCTACCAACACTATTTATTGGATTATCTTGTGATCACATCAGCCACATCCCTTCTGGCAGCCTATGCTTATTTGAAGAATTAATACTAGCACGAGATCACCAGATTGATTTATTCATTTATTTATTTCTCATCCTATGAATGGACACTCTTTCACGGCTATAGACTTTATTATATACATTCATTTACTTTTTTTATATGTATATATTTATTATTAGTATTTTTGATATATTCACTGTATAGTATATTTTATGTACATGGTATATATAGAATTACTATTTTTAGGTTTGGATATTTACACTCCTTCACTGGATTGGATTGAGCTTTGATTTGCTCGTGTTTGTGTTAACACTGATCAGTATTTATATTTATTTATTTATTTATTTATACTCAGCACTTTCACCATGTCCGCGTGCTAGGTTGCGCGGAACCCCTCACCTTTCTCTTCTAACCTGAAATGCCACCTCTGATGAGACAGACCCACCCCCACAGACAGACAAAATCTGGTTGCCGGGTGTGAAATGAATACCGATCCTGGCCGTTCTATTTCCTGGAAAGCGATTCGCCTTTATAAATAAACCAGAAAGCGGTGGGCGGAGCCATCCTTTGTACTTGAGTCTGATGATTGCAGATAAGAGAACCCTTCCATGGAGCGTACCATCTGTTCATGGCGGGAGGTTACATCTCACACCCTGACCACCCAGAGATAAAATCTGCCGATCACCGGCCCGTAGCACCTCCCCTCTCATACAGACGTTCCATGAGAACCTTTCTTCTATTAACCACTTACCCCCCGGACCATATTGCTGGTCAAAGACCAGAGTACTTTTTGCGATTCGGCACTGCGTCGCTTTAACTGACAATGGCGCGGTCGTGCGACGTGGCTCCAAAAACAAAATTGGCGTCCTTTTTCCCCCCACAAATAGAGCTTTCTTTTGGTGGTATTTGATCACCTCTGCGGTTTTTAGTTTTTGCGCTATAAACAAAAATAGAGCGACAATTTTGAAAAAAAAAAAAATGAATATTTTTTACTTTTTGCTATAATAAATATCTCCCAAAAATATATAAAAAAAAACATTTTTTTCCTCAGTTTAGGCCGATACGTATTCTACCTATTTTTCGTTAAAAAAATAGCAATAAGCGTTTATTGATTGTTTTGCGCAAAAAGTTATAGCGTTTACAAAATAGGGGGTATTTTTATTAATATTTTTTTTTTACTACTAATGGCAGCGATCAGCGATTTTTTTTTCGGTACTGTGACATTATGGCGGACACTTCGGACACTTTTGACACATTTTTGGGACCATTGGCATTTTTATAGCGATCAGTGCTATAAAAATGCATTGGATTACTATAAAAATGCCACTGGCAGGGAAGGGGTTAACACTAGGGGGCGGGGAAGGGGTTAAGTATGTCCCTGGGTGTGTTCTAACTGTGGGGGGGGGTGTGGTCTCACTAGGGTTAACACTGATCCTCTGTATGAACAGAAGATCAGCATTTCCCCCCCTGACAGGACCGGGAGCTGTGTGTTTACACCCACAGCTCCCGGTCCCCGCTCTGTAACGAGCGATCGCTGGTGCCCGGCAGCAAACGCGCCCTCCGGGCATGCGCGCCCCTGGTAGCCTGCGAGAGAGCAGACGTAGTATGACGGGCTCTCGCGCAGGAGAGCCGACCTTGCGCCGTAGAATAATGGCGGCAGGTCGGCAAGTAGTTAATGATGGGACAGTTCTGAGAAGCCGTTCTCTCAGGGTTCCTCCAGGAGGTTTCTAGGGGTGTCCTGAGCTGTGACCAATTAATCCCCCCCTCCCCCAAATCTGATGGCGCCTACAGCATTCCGAGGCCAACGCCATTTGGCAGAACCAATAGCATGGCAGCACACGTTCAGTCCTGATCGCCATGTGCAATATTTCTCAGTGACAGCCAAAAATTGCCCCCTAAAAAGTGAAAATGTAATGGGTTCCTGTGGGATCAGATGGTTGAGAGACTTGTGTGGGGGGGGGGGGACACAGTGAGGAGGCAATACTTTCAGGTATTTATTACTTCTCAGAGATCAGAGCACTCACCCCCGACAATGCCTTGCACGATCCCTCCATCTTTGTTCAGGGATCATCCAAAGGGCGCCAGCTACTTCCTCCAGGACTGGAGGTGGCGGCTCAGAGACGACACAAAATCAGGAAGTGATTGTACCTGTGCAATTCTTGACTGTTCACCAAGAATGTTTAGCACAGATCAGCCCCCTGCTGCAGCCCCTCTCACCGTATAACTTGCTACAATGTTGCAGAGTGATCACCTCTCACTGTATCACTTGTTACAATGTTGCAGAGTGATCATTGTGTGATGGGAAACTGAGGAAGTCCTTCCTCCTGCCTGCAGCAGACTGATGATTGCACCATCTCATCCTAGGAAGTCAACAACTGAATGATGACTTTATAGAAAAGCTTCATCTTTTCATCATTAAGAAAAACATTCCCCCCCCCCCCCAATAAAAAATCCAGTTGCGCAAGATTCACTGTAACCATTACACTGCCATTGACACTTTAGATTGCAGCAGAGGGGGGGGGGGGGGGGGGTTAGGCGCACCCGCAGCGGCCACGGGGGGGGGGGGGGGGGGGGGCGGGGGACGGACAACAACGATTAAATGCACACTCACAGCGCCTGCGGGAAGTGAGGGGGGGGGGTCAGGGGAAGGAGCCAGTAGTGCAAGCGGGGGACCCCAGAAAAAGGATTGGAGCTGCTCTGTGCAAAACCATTACACAGAGCAGATAATGTTTGAAATGAAAATAAAAAGTGAGGATTTATAAACTCGTTAAAAAAAAATTTAATTCTTCACTCTGGAGAATTCCTTCAGCTAATGTCACTCCTCTGGGACAATCAGCGAGTAGAAATAGCCGTCCCCCGGGAACAGATCTCCCCGCCGGAAGATTTCCCCTTCCTCAGGAAATTCTGTATTTCCTCACTTTCTCGGTGACAACGGTTACAACAAATAGAGTGATGGGGACGCGGACAGCAACCTTCCCACACAGCAAAAAAAATAAAAAAAGGTTATGCCTAGAAATACACTGAACTTTTTTTTTTTTTATACAACCCAAGTAGATTGCCCAATACGTACATAGACGGGGAGAAAGGGATGGTTGCACTCCTCCCACATGATGCAATTTCAGTTTTATTCAACGTCAATACAAAGCAAAGATTGCCCAACATTTACACCTGGCTGTCCAAATCATTAGTGGGGTTTGGAATCGCACAGGTGTGTGGGCGCTACAACCTTCCCAGATAACGTCCGATGCTCAGACCTCGAGGCCCCCGACAGCGCCAATGTACCAGCATAAGGAAAGGGATGGTCGGCACTCAGGACGACGACATTTAAAAATAAAAATTAGATCTCATACATACAATTTTTATATATATATATATATATATATATATATATATATATATATATACATACACACACACACACACACACACACATACATACATACACACATATACATATATACACACACACCCCGTATTTATCGGCGTGTACCGCGCACTTTTTTGCCCTGAAAATCAGGGCAAAATTGTGGGTGCGCGATATACGCGGATACCCGCGCCGAGTTTGAACACTGCGCCGTCATATACCAAGCGCAGTACATTCGTGTATAGTGGGGCAGGCTCGGCTCCTCACGCGCTCACGTCCTGGACGTACAGGACGTGAGCGCGAGAGAAGCCGAGCCTGCCCGACTATACACGAGTGTACTGCGCTCGGTATATGCCGGCGCAGTGTTCAAACTCGGCGTGGGAAAGCGGGGAGGACGCCGCAGAAGGACGCCGGACCCGACGAAGAGGACACCCGCAGACGGACGCCTGACCCGACGAGGCCGCCGCGCAAGACACCAAAACTAAGTACTAAAATGTTTTTTTTTTTTGTTTTGTTTTTTTACAGGAATGTCGGGTCCACTTTTAGGGGTGCGCGCTATACGCCGATAAATACGAAATATATATATATATAGTCATAGAGCTGAAGAACAGGGAGAGGCGAGTGTAAACAAACCTTTCCCCGTTCTTCCTAGTGAGGGAGTCACTGATCGTCTGTTCCCTGTCAGCAGAACAGACGATCAGTGACAGGTCACGCCCCCCACACAGTAAGAATCACTTCCTAGGGAACACTTAACCCCTTCAGCGCCCCCTACTGGTTAACCCCTTTCACTGCCAGTTTCATTTACACAGTAATCCGTGCATTTTTATGGCACCAATTACTGTGGAAATTACAACAGTCCCAAAATGGTGTCAAAAGTGTCCACCGTAATGTCGCAGTCACGATAAAAAAAAAAAAAAAAAAAAAAAAGAAGGAAGAAGATCCCAGCCATTACTAGTAAACAAAAAAAAAAAAAAGCCATAAAACTATCCCCTATTTTGTAAACACTATAACTTTTGCGCAAACCAAACACTTATTGCAATTTTTTTTACCAAATATCTAGAATACGTATCGGCCTAAACTGGGATGACTTTTTAATTTTTTATTTTTTTAAAGCAAAAAGGGGATATTTATTATAGCAAAAAATATTGATTTTCAAAATTGTTGCTCTATTTTTGTTTATAGCGCAAAAAATAAAAACCGAGGTGATCAAATACCATCAAAAGAAAGCTCTATTTGTGGGAAAAAAAGGACGCCAATTTTGTTTAGGAGCCACGTCGCACGACCGCGCAATTGTCAGGTAAAGCGACGCAGTGCCGAATCGCAAAAAGCTGCCTGGTCCTTGAGCTGCATAATGGTCCGGGGCTAAAGTAGTTGGCCAATGTTCCAAAATGCGTAGGCATGTTTACATTGTTGCATGTCTTTTCAATAATGAAATACTACTTTTTAAATCTCACCCTGATCACCGACTATCCCTATTCATTTTGTATGGCTCAAATCGCAACTTTTATTCCCCCCCCAACTGAAATCGGATCACACACCCATGCGATCCAATTCAGCTAAATCGCACTGCGCGTTAAACAGGTGTCGTTAACATTGGCGGCCTCCGAGGTTCGCATGAATGTAGCGAGATTGTGATGCGGAGGGGAAACCGGAATCGCTGCGAATCTTGCACCGCATCAGCTTTGAATTGGTGCCACTTCATTGCGATTTCCAAGATGCTGGTCAGTGCGATTTCTTTATGTTCGGCTTGTCGACATCCGAGTGACCCCATGCACAAATGTCTATGCAAGTCGCACATAAAAATAAAAAATAGTGCAGGAACCTTTAAATAAATCGGTGCAAGTCAGAGTCGCACCGATGTGAACAGGTTGACAGGCACAAAGATTGGACTTGTTATGCGACTTCAAACTGTCACACTGAATGCGGCTTTGAAATCGTGCCACTTCAGCGCAATTTGAAAGCTGCTGGCGAGGACTGCGATTTCATGTGTGGCTTGCCGACATCTGTGCAACTTCTTGCACAGATATCTATACAAGTCGCACATGAAAGTGCCAAAAAGTCAGCGTCGCACCGATTTGAACAGTTCCACGAGTGCGACTTTAAACTGTCAAATTGCACCACTGCGAACCGGAGCTCTCAGTCCTAAAAATGGCGAGTTCAGGAGAGGGCAATGGCTTGTATAGAAACAAACTAAGCCAACAAATACGGCACCGGTGATGACTTGCGTGCCGTAATATGGAACCGAGCCGCAGACTCCGACAAGGTTACCGAAACGCCAATTCTTCACTTTCATTTCACGTTCCATAAAGCAGAAAAATATCCTTTAATTTTCCCCTCATTCAGAGATCCCATTCCCCCCCCCCCCCCCTCCATTATTCATCTCCAAGGCTTGTGACCACCACCGGTTTGGAGCCCCCCCCCCCACAGTTAGGAGCCCCCGCCCCCCCCCCCGGGTGCCGAGAAGACGCACCAAGTGCACAATTTAAAAAAACAAAAAAAAAATCTATTTTCCCCTCGATCAGCACTAATACTTCACAAAGGACGATTGTTGTACAATATCATCCCCGACCTTCGCCCTCTCCTCCTCTAAACCATCAGACTGCAGCATGACCTCGCCCTCCGAGGCCAGTTCCAGCGCTCCCCATCACACCCGCGTGTACAAGATGATGGAAAGTATGTGGGTAGAGGTCACACAAGGACCTTTCGTTTCCATAGTAACTGGGAGACGACCGCCAACCATTACAGGAGACCCGTCTGATCCGATAGCAGCCGATACACCAGATTATGTCTTCAGAAAAAAAGTGCCTGAAGTGAGAAGATATTCCGATTGTTCTGCAAAACGGCAACATTTCTGTTCCTGAATCTTAAATTATTTTTTTCTTACAAAAAGGAAATAAAGTCCTCAGTTACAAGTCCTGTAGCTGCTGATCAGACCAATCCAGCACTGCGCTCCCCCGGGAGAGTTCGTCACATCCCAAGGCTGCGGCGTTCACGCCTGAGGGTCGCGTATGGTCTTTTTTTCCAGGCACTCGAAACACATTGGTCGAAAAATAAATAAATATAATTAGAGTCCCCGTCTCTGAGAAAATGGGGTTACAGAGCAGTTATATTGAGGAGAAATCTGCTCTGGCGGCTTTCTCCAGATTTTGCGGATGGGGCTCTGTAGTTTGGAGATTCCCTTTCACACTGGGTCAGGAGGTGCGCCGACGGTATAGCGGCACTACGTCGGAATTGCCGCGGTATTCGGCCGCTAGCGGTGCCGTTTTAACCCACGCTATCGTCCGAAAAAGGGTCAATACCGCTGCTAATGCGCCTCTGCCGGCGGTATTACCGCAGTTTCCCATTGCTTTCAATGGGAAGGATCAGGAAAACACACCGCTCAAAAGATGCTGCCAGCAGGACTTTTGGAGCGGTCCTGCTAGCGCAGGGCTTGGCAAATCCTGGGCGCCAGGTCGCAATGGCGACTAGAAATAGGGTCCTGGCGACTTGGCTTGGAAGGGGGGCAAAAAAAAACTTTTTTTGTGAGCTGGCGCCATCTGGTGGTGGCCGCTGGTATTACAAGTTAAACAGCAATTCTAATGTAATTTTTCACTATTTTCACTGCCATCTTCTTCCCTCTAATTAGAACCCCCAAACATTATATATATTTTTTATCCAAACACCCTAGAGAATAAAATGGCGATCGTTGCAATACTTTGTTACGCCGTATTTGCGCAGCGGTCTTACAAGCGCACTTTTTTTAATTAAAAAATAAGACAACAGTAAAGTTATCCCCATTTTTTTTTAATATTATGAAAGATAATGTTACGCCGAGTAAATTGATACCCAACATGTCATGCTTCAAAATTACGTCCGCTCGTGGAAAGGCGACAAACTTTTACCCTTTAAAATCTCCATAGGCGACGTTTAAAAAATTCTACAGGTTGCATGTTTTGAGTTACAGAGGAGGTCTAGGGCTAGAATTATTGCTCTCGCTCTACCAATCGCGGCAATACCTCACATGTGTGGTTTGAACACCGTTTACATATGCGGGCGCTGCTCACGTATGTGTTCGCAACTGCGTGCAAGCTCGTCGGGACGGGGCGCGTTTTCTGGCTCCTAACTTTTTTAGCTGGCTCCTAGATTCCAAGCAAATTTGTCAACCCCTGTGCTAGCACACCACTCCAGTGTGAAAGCCTGAGACTGCAGGGCAGGAGTTTTTCAGGCAGTATTTAGGCGCTAAAACGCCTGAAAGACTCCTGAGTGTGAAAGGGGTCCAAGAGACTAGGATGGGACGTCATCTCTAACCCTGTGTCCGGGTCTTGTGGACAGCCAGAGTAGGTGCACACCGCCCATATAATGAGGGGCTGGTGAGAGCAGAGGAGGGGGGGGAGGAAGGTGGAGTAGGTGCAGCGGCTGCTAGCGAGTGTCTCTGTATGAAGACAGAAGCCGTGTGCATGGGAGGGGCTTGAAGCCCGTGTGCGTTTAAGAACCCCGAAGCCATGTGCATCCAAGACCATGGGCCTGGAAGAGCTGATGGTTTGAGGGACCAGTCCCTATAGTAGCAGTGCTGGTAAGAGTAGCCAGGTGGGCTTGTATTTCCAGTTATGTCTGAATGACCCCTGCGCAGGATTTCTGGGATCTTTCATTGCTACCAATTTATTGCGGCGGGGTGGGGAGCCAGACACAGGGAGGAGAGAGCAGAGCAGGGCTTGCCGGTGACGGAGGGTCGTATGCCGACAACGGTGGTCAGGAATCGGCAGCCCCCTGATTATCGTGGTCAGCGCAGAGAAGAGGGGGTAACAATTTTTTTTTTTTTTACAGTTGAGAGCGGCGGATCACACAACACGAGCACGGTGCTGTTTAATCTGCTTTAACCACTTCAGCCCCGGACCTTTAGGCAGGTAAAGGACCCGGACAGTTTTTGCGATTCGGCACTGCGTCGCTTTAACTGACAATTGCGCGGTCGTGCGACGTGGCTCCCAAACAAAATTGGCGTCCTTTTTTCCCCACAAATAGAGATTTATTTCGGTGGTATTTGATCGCCTCTGCGGTTTTTATTTTTTGCGCTATAAACAAAAAATAGAGCGACAATTTTGAAAAAGTGCAATATTTACTTTTTTCTATAATAAATATCCCCCAAAAAATATATATAAAAAAAAAGTCTTCCTCAGTTTAGGCCGATACGTATTATTCTACATATTTTTGGTAAGCGTTTATCGGTTGATTTGCGCAAAATTTATAGCGTTTACAAAATAGGGGATGTTTTATTGCATTTTTATTTTTTTACTACTAATGGCGGTGATCAGCGATTTTTTTTCGTGACTGCGACATTATGGCGGACACATCGGACAATTTTGACACAATTTTTGGGACCATTGTCATTTTCACAGCAAAAAGTGCTATAAAAATGCATTGTTTACTGTGAAAATAATTGCAGTTTAGAAGTTAACCACAAGGGGGCGCTGAAGGGGTTAAGTGTGACCTCATGTGTGTTTCTAACTGTAGGGGGGTGTGGCTGTAGGTGTGACGTCATCGATTGTGTATCCCTATAAAAGGGAACACACGATCAATGACAGCGCCACTGTGAAGAACGGGGAAGCCGTGTTTACACTCACCTCTCCCCGTTCTTCAGCTCCGGGGACTGATCGCGGGACACCAGCAGTGATCGGGTCCGCGCAACCGGGCACTAGCACAGGACGTACGTACATGTGCCCAGCCGTGCCATTCTGCCGACGTAAATGTGCAGGAGGCGATCCTTAAGTGGTTAAACGCTCAAAGGCTGTAAAAACGCTCCAGTGTGAAAGGGGTCTTGGGGAACAGGATCTCCATATTTTTTTTTTTTGTGTTAAACACTTTAATGTGCATTACTAACCACATCGGGACCAAGCAACAATCTACACACTGCAATTTCACAACGCACCCCGCCTTGTCCGCTCTTCAGTTACACCGCGGCTGCTAATGCAATCTAGGAGGAGATGATTAAGATGCTTGAGCAACATCATTAAAAAGGGAAAATAAATCAGCACTGCAGAGACTCCTTGACATGAGGAACCCCCCCCCCCCCCGGGCATGCGCGCACACACACACACACACACACACACACACACACACCCCCCCCCCCACACACACACCACACAACCCCCCCCCACACACACACACACACACACACACACACACCACACAACCCCCCCCCCCCCACACACACACACACACACACACACACACAACCCCACACACACACACACACACACACCACTTTGCTTCAAATTTCCTTGGCGAGGAGATAAAAGGTGTAAAGTAATAACACATCTCCTGATAAGTGTCATTGGCCTCACAGGACCGTCCTCTATAGATTATTACACTTCTACAGCAAGGAGCGCAGATCGCAACACATCCAACAATCGCTACAAACACGCACTTTAACCACTTAAGGACCAAGCCTGTTTTTCAGACTTGGTGTTTACAAAAACATTTATTTTTTGCTAGAAAATTACTTGAAGTACAAAAAAATATATATATATATAAAAAATGTTTAGGGGTTTCAACACCCTAGAGAATAAAAAACGACGGTCATCGCAATACTTTTTGTCACACTGTATTTGCGCAGCGGTCTTACAAGCGCACTTTTTTTTGAATAAAAAAAAAAAAGACAGTAAAGTTAGCACATTTTTTTTATACTGTGAAAGATAACGTTACGCCAAGTAAAATGATACCCAACATGTCACGCTTCAAAATAGCGTCCGCTCGTGGAATGGCGACAAACTTACTCTTAAAAATCTCCATAGGCGACGTCTAAAAAAAAAACTTGGCTCTATTGGAGATTTTCAGGAAAATGGCAGATGGGAACAATACAGAAATATTGGACAGCTTGGTGAATGTTCACACTCCTGATCGGGTCTCCAGCCGATCCTTTTCTATCCCCTTTATACCATGGTGGATATATCTCCCTCCACAGGGTTTTCCACTTTACTCCATTTATGTTTTTATTTTGTTATTTATAGATCCCCATATCCCTTTCATGCTTTGATTGCAGTGCTAACCGTACAGCTGGTACGATATCGCCTGGTTGGCTCCAATTTCTTCCTGGATCCCAAATGCCTCTCCAGTTTTATGAACCACCAGCTCAACCCCCGCAGCCCCCCTGATCCCCAGCTCAAACCCCCCCCTTCAATCCCCAGCTCAACCCCTCCAGCCCCCCTGATCCCCAGCTCAACCACCCCCCCCCCTTCAATCCCCAGCTCAACCCCTCCAGCCCCCCTGATCCCCAGCTCAACTACCCCCCCCCAGCTCAACTATCCCCCCCGATCCCCAGCTCAACCATTTCCCCCCCCCTCCCGATCCCCAGCTCAACAACCCCCCCCCCCCCAGCTCAACTATCCTCCCCGATCCCCAGCTCAAACCCCCCCCCCAATCCCCCAGCTCAACCCCCCCCCCCAACCCTCCGATCCCCAGCTCCCCCCGGCTCAACTATCCCCCACCCCGACACTCAGCTCAACCCCCCCCTGGCCCCCAGCTCAACTATCCCCCATGATCCCCAGCTCAACCCCCCCAACCCAATTATTCCCCCCCATCCCGAGCCTCAGCTCAACTATCCCCCCCCCCAGCTCAACTATGCCCCCCGACCCCCAGTCAACGCTCCAATCGAAACTGCTTCTCCAGTCCTATGATCCTAGGTCAACCCCCACCCTCCGATCAACAAACATCTGCCGGAATCTTGCCTACTGTTACTCATTTGATGGGCGATCGATCAGACACACACACACACACACACACACACACACAATATTATACACACACACACACACACACACACACACACACACACACAATATTATACACACACACACACACACACACACACACACACACACACACACACATACACACACGTGAATGAGATTTAGATACAATGTTCTTGAAACATGAAGTAAAAATGTGTAGATTTTGCACTTCCGGCGGCTTCACATTTGCACTTTGGTCAGTCAGTAAAGAAGTTGTAATCCTCCGAAATTAAAAATTAACAAAAGCAAAAATTCTTCTATAGTGCGTATTTGCCTCAATCCAAAGCACCAAGTGTGATCTCTGTCTGCTCTCATTTCTCTATCAGCACATCTGACCATCTATGACAAGGGGGTCTTCAAACGTTGGCCCTCCTGTTCAGGAACTACAAATCCCATCATGCCCAGTCATGTCTGTGAATGTCAGTTTTACAATGCCTCATGGGATGTGTAGTTCCGCAACAGCTGGAGGGCCGTAGTTTGAGGATCCCTGATCTATGCCACCGCCACAGAATCCTCACCGGCTCCAACACACAGAAGGTACCAGACAGCCACAGCTGTGCACATTTCCCTAGGAGACTGTAGATGGGGGGCGTGCCCATTTCCATCACTCAGGTCTCAGATTACACTCGGCTCCCTGCTCTATGCTGTGCAGTGTGACAAATCAGATCCCCGCTTTCTGGAGCTGGGAAAACTGTAAAATGTGTGCTTTAGGTAGCTGTAGAGAAGAGAAAAGACTGCAGATAAAAAAGGTACAACTTATGTAGGGGGATTTGCTTCATCCCTGTGTATCACCTGAGGCCAGGCACTTCACTAGGTACATATGAAGGGAATACAACTGCAATGGTACAGAAACACATAAATCACATCAATAACCAATAGATTTAATGGTTTCCCAAAGCAATTCCATTCAAGGCATGCCATGATTGATAACCATCAGTTGCTTGTGCAGTTGCTTGCGCTCGCAACCAAAACGTTCATCCCCATGAAACGGTATAAAAACGGATCACATGAGCAGCACCAGGGCAGCTGCAGATCAGAGGCTCCGATGGCGGCTTCCTTCGCTGTAAAGAACGGGAGGATTTTGTTCCTCTTTAATGAGAAGCCAAAATTCTCACAGCTGAGAACCGACCGTCCGAAATATATTCACATCCGCATTCCCCTGTATTGTAACACCCCCGTTATGAACAGGACCCCCCCTCCCCCCCCATAGGGAATACAAGCTTGGTGTCCTTATCAGGCCATTGTAATGCAAACACCAGAGAATATCGATCAGGGTTTGACAAGTTTGCTTGGAATCTAGGAGCCAGCTAAAAAAGTTAGGAGCCAGAAAACGCACCCCGACGAGCTTGCGCGCAGAAGCGAACGCATACGTGAGTAGCGCCCGCATATGTAAACGGTGTTCAAACCACACATGTGAGGTATCGCCGCGATCGTTGGAGCGAGAGCAATAATTCTAGCTCCAGACCTCCTCTAACTCAAAACATACAACCTGTAGATTTTTTTAAACGTAGCCTATGGAGATTTTTAAGGGTAAAAGTTTGACGCCATTCCACGAGCGGGGCGCAATTTTGAAGCGTGACATGTTGGGTATCAATTTACTCGGCGTAACATTATCTTTCACAATTTAAGAAAAAAAAAAACTGGGATAACTTTACTGTTGTCTTATTTTTTAAATTTAAAAAAAGTATTTTTTCCCCCAAAAAAATGCGCTTGTAAGACCGCTGCGCAAATACGGCGTGACAGAAAGTATGGCAACGATCACCATTTTATTCTCTAGGGTGTTAGAATAAAAAATATATATAAAATGTTTGGGGGTTCCAATTGGAGGGAGATGGCAGTGAAAATAGTGAAAAATGACATTAGAATTGCCGTTTAACTTGTAATGCCAACGGCCACCACCAAATGGCGCCAGCTCACAGAAGGAAGAGCTTGGGATTTCACAAGGCCGCAGCCTCAATTGCCGGCCGCGGCGGGGGAGCGCACAGAGACACAGCGTCCTGTGCCTCCGTGCGCCCACACCTCCCCCACCGCACTATCGTGGCGGGCCCGCAATCGAGGCCGCAGCGGCCTCAATTACCGGTGGACGCGGGCTCCAGGTCACAATTGCGACCTGGTGCCCAGGTATTGTCGACCCCTGATATAGATTATAATCGATGCATAAAGGAGAGCGCCGCCACACAAGTGAGACGACCATTCACTGAGCGGGCCGAGTCTACTCACCCTGCAAGAATCTGTGTGAGCGCGTTACATCTCCATACTGTACACAATACACCCCCCCAGCTACTGTACACCCCCCAGATACTGTACACAATACACCCCCCCAGATACTGACACCCCCCCAGATACTGAACACAATACACGTCCCCCCCTCCCCCAGATACTGTACACAATATACTCGCTTCCTTCTGTATACAATACACCAGAGATCACACAGCTTTATTCAATAAAACAATGCAAAGAACCCAGCCCAGGGCTCGACAAATCCCAGGCGCCAGATCGCCACGGTAACAAGAAATTGGGTCATGGTACCTAGGTTGCCGCCCAAATGCTTCCACACCCCCCCATACTATAACAGACATAGCGGGTGTCACTGGGTAGAGGGGGGAGGGAGGAGAGAAGACACATCTGCTCTCCCTCCCCTTCTTGTTGCTGACCCGGAAGTGACGTGTGTGTGTGTGTGTGTGTGTGTGTGTGTGTATGCATGCGTGTATGTGTATGCATGCGTGCATATGCGTGTGTGTATATGCGTGTGTGCATGCATGCGGTCACTTCTGGATCCCCGGCCATCAAAATGCAGTGTGACGCACATTGCATTACATTCAGTGCAGTACAAGGGAGGCATGCAGGGATGTCTCATTAAGAAAAAAGAAAAAGAAAAAAAAAAAAAATGATCAAATACCACCAAGAGAAAGCCATTTGTGGGGAAAAACTGTCACGTGTCCCAGGCGATTGGCTACAGGGAGGGGCCGCCAAAAGGCGATATGACATATCGCCCCCTCAGTGGAAGGAGGAAGTGAACCCCCCCCCCCAAAAAAAGCACCAATGCCAGGGCATTATCAATCTCTACTCTCATTGGCCACAAGTTGGCCCCCCTAAAGCCCAAAGGTCACTAAACTGGCCCCTTACTTAAACAAACAAATGATCTCCAAGCTGTATCTGTACATATTTATAAGAGTCCGGCACACAGAAGACGTCCGGGCACACAGAAGACGCCCGGGCACACAGGCACATCACACTGGCATTATACAATGGACACTATAAAACTAAACCAATCACTGACACTCCCCCGGGGGATGGGTGAGGTCTGGACAGGAAAGTCAATAAGATGTTGTGATGAATTCTATTCCTTTAATTATCACAAGAATGGAATTTGCAGAACTCGGATCTCTTTCCATGTCAGCAGACAGACGGACACACCTTCTGTACAGACAGGAAAGTTACTGATTAAGCAGAAGGTGGCGGGCGGACGGGTTGTTGTTTCCCTGCAGAACTTCCATCCCCGGCATTGCGGTGCAAATTCCCTGCATGGATGATTATCGATCAATCTTAAGCCCCATACACACCATCAGATTATCTGCAGATTTTTGTCTTCAGATTTACCAAAACCATATAATATGAGGTCAAACCTTAAAGCGGGGGTTCACCCTTAGAGGGCACTTTTCCCCCTTAGATTCCTGCTCGTTATTACTAGGGGAATCGGCTTTTTATTTTAAAATATGTGCAGTACTTACCCGTTTACGAGACGCATCCTCTCCGTCGCTTCCGGGTATGGGCTTCGGGAATGGGCGTTCCTTCTTGATTGACAGTCTTCCGAGAGGCTTCCGACGGTCGCATCCATCGCGTCACGATTTTCCGAAAGAAGCCGAACGTCGGTGCGCAGGCGCAGTATAGAGCCGCACCGACGTTCGGCGTCTTTCGGCTACGAGTGACGCGATGGATGCGACCGTCGGAAGCCTCTCGGAAGAATGTCAATCAAGAAGGAACGCCCGCTCCCGAAGACCCATACCCGGAAGCGACGGAAGAAGATGCATCTCGAAAACGGGTAAGTACAGCTCATATTTTAATATAAATAGCCGATTCCCCTAGACCGAACGAGCAGGAATCTAAGGGGAGATTTTTTTTTTTTTTTAAAATGGGTGAACTCCCGCTTTAAGAGTTTCAATTTGTATGCTATATGGGGCTATAGTCCTGAGTTGGGAACGGCTCCACAGACTCCAGACAACCACTTCCCACCGGAAGGTCGTCATTGGAGTGTTCAGTGGAGATCTCTGCATGGTGGGTGCCGATAGAGAGACTTCATCCAGATCTATCAGCCGGAGATTTTCCGTCTCTTGTGAAAGCCAGCCTAGTTCTTCTCTATGATCCTAGGAGGCCGGAAGAGAAGTCATGTCACTTCCAGATCTGGCAGATGTAAACGCTGCCCTTCCCCCGCTCCTGGAAAACAGATCTCAGTTTGTTTTGTCTTGTGCTTTCCTCCAGGGTCCTATAGAGCCCAGATGTCTCCATAAAGAGGACCTGTCACACCCTATTCCTATTAGGAGGGGATGTTACTTCTTGTAATAGGAATAAAAAAAAATAATAGACTGTGTAAAAAAAGAAAACTATTACACACACATATTATATATATATATATATAAAACTCCATGTGTGTAAGATATTAACATGAAACTTGGCACACATGTTACTTATATGTCAGCAACAAACATAGGATAGGTGGTTTAACCCTTACCCACCCCCATTTGCCATGGTCGGGGTTTTCCTTTAAAGTCCCATTCAACTCTATGGGAAATACATGTTACTTCATAACTTCCAAACGGCTGTACATATTTCCATAACACTTGGTCACATGTTACTTATATGTCCGCTTACACTATAGGATAGTTAATTTATCCCCTAACTACCCCCATTTGTGAGGGTCGGGGTTTTTGTTTAAAGTCCCATGCAAATCAATGGGAAATGTATGTTCCCACATAACTTCTGTACGCCTGGAGATATTTCAATAATACCTGCTACACATATTACTTATATGCCAAATAAAAATATATGAGTTACATTAACCCTTACCTACACCCTTATATAAAAGATGGGTATATTTATATTACTATGATTTTCCTCCCCAAAAGGTTAAGATAGGAAGACCGGGCAACGCCGGGTATTCAGCTAGTATGTGTGTGTGTGTATATATATATATATATATATATATATATATATATATATATATATAAAATCTGCACAGATGTCAGTGCAAATTGCAGCCCGAAATTGCAAAAATTAGTACATAAACAACTTTTTGAAATCAGTGCAGCGGCGCAGATGTGCCATCGCATCGATTAGGACAGTGCCATTGCCGCCGATTTGACATGTCAAACCGCTTTTAACCCCCCCCCCCCCCCCGAAGAATTTAAAAGCATGTTGTGGCACTTCAGAACTGCTGCCCATTCATTCCAATGGGCAGGGGTGGTGTAGGAGAGCTGTATACTATACACCGCCCCAAAGATGCTGTTAAATGGGAATTTTTTCCCATCCTGCCCAAAAGTGGAACTTTTGCTTAATCCACTCCTTGCCCCCTTACATGTCACATTTGGCATGTCATTTTTTTTTGGGCGAGTGGCTTCCTCTTTCCACCGAGGGGCCGCTAAGGCGATACATCATATTGCCTTTTGGCGGCCCCTCCCTGTAGGCAATCGCCTGGGACAAGCGACAGGTCCCAGGCGATCGTCTATCCAATCAGATAGCGCAGCGCTGCTCGCGCAGTGAGTGCCCGGGCGTGAAGTCGAAAGCTGTCACGGCCGTGTGCCCACAGTAACAATGAGGACGCCGGCCGGTTCAGGGAGAGAGGAGCGGAGCTCCGGCCGGTGCGTCGCTGGAACGTGGAGCAGGTGAGTGCATGTTTATTAAAAGCCACCAAATAAACATTAAAAATGCCTGGAACTCCCCCTTTAAAGCACTCGGGGGGGCTTTCACACCGGGGGAAGCATGCGAGGCAGTTTTCAGGCTCTATTTATAGTGCTAAAAATCTCTGAAAACTGAATCGGTGTGAAAGTAGCGTAAACATGCGTGGGCATTTAGAGCCAGGTATAAAAAAAATATAAAAAAAAAACACCACAGCCCTACGCCACCCCCCCCCCCCCCCAGAGCAGCATTACAAAGTGTCCAGTGAGTACGAGGCCTACAAGCATAAACTCCACCCAGCATCAAACCACACAAAGCAAATCCCGAGCGTTCCACCGTCCTCCATGACATCACAGCTCTGGAAAGGTAGGTGACCTACTTACTTCTGAAGCATTTTTGGCCCCAGTGACTGCAATGGGAGTTGTGCAGAACGTGTTTTTCCAGGAACTCCCATACAGGGGGGGGGGGGGGGGAATCACAGAACCTTCAGAATTGCCAACATATGCGACATGGGGGGGGGGGGGGGGGGGGACTTGTTATCACACCTCATTCAGTCACAAATTATAATAACCTTGATTTTGTTACAATGTATCTAAGCTACAAATCAGTTATATTGCACCATTCTGAGAGAAAAAAAAAAAAATCACGATTCTCGCGGCGAAACATCTTTCACATACAAAAAAATTGTGCTAACTTTACGTTTTTTTTATTTATTCATTAACCACTTAAGCCCCGGACCAAAATGCAGCTAAAGGCCCAGGCCAGGTTTTGCGATTCGGCACTGCGTCGCTTTAACTGACAATTGCGCGGTCCTGCGACGTGGCTCCCAAACAAAATTGGCGTCCTTTTTTTTCCCACAAATAGAGCTTTATTTTGGTGGTATTTGAAAACCTCTGCTGTTTATATTTTTTGCGCTATAAACAAAAATAAAAGCGACAGTTTTGAAAATCAATATTTTTTACTTTTTTCTATAATAAATATCCCCAAAAATATCTAAACACATTTTTTTTTTCTCAGTTTAGGCCGATACGTATTCTTCTACATATTTTTGGTAAAAAAAAAAAAAAAAAAAAAAAAAAAAAAAAACGCAATAAGTGTTTATCGGTTGGTTTGCGCAAAATCTTCTGACAAATTTTTGGGACCATTGTCCTTTTCACAGCAAAAATGCGAGTCGGCTCTATACGGCGCCTGCACACCGACGTTCGGTTTCTTTCAGCAACTTGTGACGCGCTGTATGCGACGGTCGGAAGCCTGTCAATCAATTAGGAACGCCCAGTCCTGCAGAAGACATACCCGGAAGCGGCGGTGAAAATACGGTATGTACGGGGATAACATTTTCAAAAAAATTGTCATTAGGACAACTCAGCTGAATGTAATGTTAAAAATTATATTTTTGGGTGAACCCGCGCTTTAAGGTTAAACCTCTTTTCTTCTCATTTTAATGAGTGGCCACACGTCTTGGTAAACGTCGTCCTTCACCTGTGAAACTTTGAGATTCAATTTGAATGACACCTCCAATCGTAGTGCGGGGTCTGCCGCCATTGTCACAGGATAAATGTGCTGCAATCGCGTGACGCATGTTGTTCAGAAACCTTTTTTTGGTGCGACATGCGCCCTGCAATGCGTCTTATCGCGCGCCAATCCTGCGCTGTCATTTAAATGAATGGCATGTGAAATGCGAATTCCGCGTTTTGTCTCACATCAGAGCTGTCAAATTGCAGGCAGATCTGCCCGTCGTGATTCAAGACGCTGGAGTGTGAATGCCGCCTTCGGGGTGAAGTAATCGGCATTACAATGAAGAGAGAAAGTGTCATCAGGAAATACGAGGGCTGCTAATTATATTGGGTGCGGTGCCGGGATTTTATATCTGCTGATCCGACAGAAATTCAGTCCTTACTTCTTTCGGAGAAAATTTCAGTGAGGCCTTAGCCTCCATGCACACTGAAGCTGATAAACTGCAGTTTATTGGCATTTTGGGCTTTTTTTTTTATAAAGACCATGAACTGAACTCTATGTTAGCCTATGTGCCCATGCACACCTGGGCATTTTTTTTTAGTGTTAATGAGCTTTGGAGTTTATTGGCTTTTTTCTGAACGCCCGAAATTTGTGTTCAAAGTGCCTTTTTTTGGCGGGAAAAACACAAAACGCTGAAAAACACTGAAAAACGTTTTTAATCCATTAAAAAAAAAAAAAAAAAGCTTCACTGAAAAAAAGCTGATTACAGCTATTGCAAAAACGCTAAAAAAACGTTGAAAAGCTCCCGGCAAAGCTACTGGCGTTTCTTTATAGCTTTTATCAGCTATAGTGTGCATGGAGCCTTAGAATGATCATAAAAAAAAAAAAAGAAGGATGTACACTGGTGCCGCCACCTACATGCGAATTTTCCTTTTTTTTTTCAACCTTAAATACAACAAAAATTCACACACTACAAACACGGCTATCTCTATAGAGTAGTCAGTGGCAGAGAAGAGAAGGTTATATAATCTGCTGTAACAAAGGGGTTGCCAAGCAATTAGAGAGTGAATAGAGGGAATGTAACGCTCACGTGTGTTCATTCCCAAAGCTCCGGTCACCTGAACACACATACATGTGTACCATGTCTGGCAACATGTATGTGCTATGCGATTTGTACCCATTTATTTTAACCGCTTGCTGACCGGCTCACGCCAATACACGTTGGCAGAAATGGCACGTACAGGCAGATGGACGTACCTGTAAGACTCGGCATTGTGGGCGAGCTCCGTGAGTGTGTCTGCAGGTCCTGCGATTGTCTCACGGAGAGAAAGAACGGGGAAATGCTGATGTAAACAAGCATCACCCCGTTCTTCCTAGTGACAGGACACTGATCACAGATCCCTGTTATTCGGGAGTGGTAATCAAAACAGCTATAACTTTTGCGCAAACCAAACGATTACTGCAAATTTTTTTTACCAAATATATGTAGAAGAATACGTATCGGACTAAACTGAGGAAAAAAATGTTTTTATATTTTAGGGGGATATTATAACAAAAAGTAACAGTTTTTTCCAAAAATTGTGGCTCTTTTTTGTTTAACCACTTCCCGCCCGGTCAATAGTAAATTGACGTCCGGGAAGTGGTTCTGTAATCCTGACTGGACGTCTATTGACGTCCTGCAGAATTACGTGGGGGGCACGCAGCATGGCGATCGGTGATGCGGGGTGTCAGGCTGACAACCTACATCTCTGATCTCGGTAAAGAGCCTCCGGCGGAGGCTCTTTACCACGTGATCAGCCGTGTCCAACCACGATGTAAACAGGAAGAGCCGTTAATCGGCTCTTCCTCACTCGCGTCTGACAGAGGCGAAGAGAGCTGATCGGCGGCTCTCCTGACAGGGGGGGGGGTCGCGCCGATTGTTTATCAGCTCAGCGCAGCCCCCCCCCCCCCCTCGGATGCCCACACTGGACCACCAGGGAGGGCCCCCCGGTGCCCAATAGAAAAAAATAGGCAAAAAAAAAACCCGAGCAGCAAAATGGGCACCGACTGGCAACATGGGCACCAACTGAAGTGATGCCCAGCAATGCCATCAGCCACATCAGTGCCCATCTGTGCCACCCATAAGTGCTGCCTATGAGTACCCATAATTGAAGAAAAAACTTATTTACAAAAAAATTTACAGAAAAAAAACAAAAAAAAAAAAAATTAAAAAAAAAAACGCAGAGGTGATCAAATACCACCAAAATAAAGCTCTATTTGTGGGAACAAAATTATAAAAATTCCATTTGGGTACAGTGTAGCACGACCGCGCAATTGTCATTCAAATTGCGACAGTGCTGAAAGCTGAAAATTGGCCTGGGCAGGAAGGTGTGTAAGTGCCCCCTGGTATGGAAGTGGTTATAGTGCAAAAAAATAAAAAAAAACGCAGAGGTGATCAAATACCACCAAAAGAAAGCTCTATTTGTGGGGGGGGGGGGGGGGGTGGCACGTCAATTTTGTTTGGAAGCCACGTTGCACGACCGCGCAATTGTCAGTAAAAGCCATGTATTGCCGAATCGCAAAAAGTTGCCTGGTATTTGGCCAGCCAAATGGTCCGGGGCTAAAAAAAAAAACACACAACAACAACAACAACAAGTTGGACCCACTGGGGGGAGATTCACTAAACCATGAAGAGTGCAAAATCAGGTGCAGCTGTGCATAAAAACCAATCAGCTTCCAGGTTTTGTTGTCAAAGCTTCACTGAACAAGCTAAAGTAAGAAGCTGATTGGTTACTCTATACCAGTGTTTCTCAATTCCAGTCTTCAGGCCCCCCCAACAGGTCAGGTTTTCAGGATTTCCCTCAGATCAGGCTTTGGTGATTACTAAAGCCCCATACACACCATCAGATTATCTGCAGATTTTTGTCTTCAGATTTACCAAAACCATATAATATGAGGTCAAACCTTAAGAGTTTCAATTTGTATGCAATCAGGCAGGCCCTTGTACTACATGGTTTTGGTAAATCTGAAGACAAAAATCTGCAGATAATCTGATGGTGTGTATGGGGCTTAAGGCAGTGAAACTGATCAAATCACCTGTGCAAAATAATGGAAATCCTGAAAACCTGACCTGTTGGGGGGGCCTGAGGACTGGAATTGAGAAACACTGCTCTATACAAAGCTGCACCAGATTCTGAGTGCTCCAGTTTTAGCATTTTCCCGTCACTGGGCCTATGAATGAGGGGGATAGTTGCCTCTCCCATTGGGGGGGATTATGGAGACCTCGGGGGTCTTACAATCCTCCCAGAAAGCAGCTGGGTCCAGGAGCAGTGCCCACCTACTAGCATGAGGGCCAAATCAAAGACAATGTGGCCCCCGCTTGTCTGAGACCTGAAGCTACGACACCTTTTTCTATTCCCTGTGAGCCTCGTGTTGCCTGTTTAGGTGGGCGGAGTCACACTTACCTGCGATTTCCTGGAT
Organism: Rana temporaria; assembly: GCF_905171775.1. Taxonomy (NCBI): domain Eukaryota; kingdom Metazoa; phylum Chordata; class Amphibia; order Anura; family Ranidae; genus Rana; species Rana temporaria. The sequence goes on along the minus strand of NC_053493.1, from coordinate 423,992,804 downwards.
GAGGATTAGAGGGAAGTAATCTGCATGTTTATGTGCTGGAGGGAAAACCGCCAGGGGGGGGGGCGTCCTCCGTCTATTGACACGCACTGAGGGCCCATAGAATATTAATGGACGCAATTCAATGCAACACCAACAAAGGCTAATTTATAAAACATGACGGCTATTCTCTTCCCAAATCATCCCAACAACAACTGTGTTACACTTTATAACGTTTTATCTCATTTCCTCATCTCTTCTCACCCAATTACAAAAAGAAAAGAGAAAAAACAAAAAAACAAAAAAAACACAGCAGCCCAAGCTTTTGAAAAGTGGATCATTTTGGATTAAAAGTAATTATTTTTTTACTTTAAAACCGGTTAAGCCCCGGTGCATTATTCAGGTAAAGGACCTGGCCCCTTTTTGCAATTCGGCACTGCGTCGCTTTAACTGACACAATTGCGCGGTCGTGCGACGTGGCTCCCAAACAAAATTGGCGTCCTTGTTTTCCCACAAATAGAGCTTTCTTTTGGTGGCATTTGATCACCTCTGTGTTTTTTTTTTTGCGCTATAAACAAAACAAAAAAAAAAAAGTGCGACATTTTTGAAAAAAAATAATTTTATATTTTTTACTTTGTGCTATAATAAATATCCCCCCCCCAAAAAATAAATACAAAGAGATATATATATATATAAAAAAATACTTTTTTTTTTCCTCAGTTTAGGCCGATACGTATTCTACATTTTTTTTTTTTTAACAAAAATATCACAATAAGCGTTTATTGATTGGTTTACGCAAAAGTTATAGCGTTTACAAAATAGGGGATAGTTGTATGACATTTTTATTATACTACTAATGGCGGCGATCAGCGATTTTTTTCCGTGACTGCGACATTATGGTGGACACATCGGATACATTTTTGGGACCATTGTCATTTTCACAGTGAAAAGTGCTATAAAAATGCACCGATTACTGTGAAAGACACTGGCAGTAAAGGGGTTCACCACTAGGGGGCACTGTAGGGGTTAAGCGTGACCTCATGTGTGTTTTCAACGTTAGGGGGGCGGGGCTGGACGCGTGACGTCATTCCCTATATCAGAGAACAGATGATCAGTGACAAGCCACAGAGAGAAATGGGGAAGGTTTGTTTACACTCACCTCTCCCCGTTCTTCAGCTCCTGTGAACCGATCGCGGGACACCCGAAGCCCTCGGGCAGTACAGACACTCCCAGCGTGTGCTTCTTCCCCACGAGTGCGGGCTCCTCCTCTGTGGGTGTAAACAGAGGAAGGCCGCCGCCGGGTGTACCAAGATGGCCGCGGCTCCGGAGCTAGGCCGAAGCCGTGGCCTTTCCTAATGTTATTCCTGCGGCTCCGGAGGTAGGCCGAAGCCGCGGCCTTTCCTAGCGTTATGTCCGCCCTTCCAGAGCTAGGCCGAAGCCGTGGCCATAACGTTAGGAAAGACCTCGGCTTCGGCCTAGCTCTGGAAGGGCGGACATAACGCTAGGAAAGGCCGCGGCTTCGGCCTAGCTCCGGAGCCGCGGCAATCCGCGGATCACAGTGTGTTCCGTGATCTGAACGGGTCACCCCCATCGGAACACACTGTGATCCGTTGCACCCCTACTGCACAGTGTGCGGGGACCGCCCTGTCATCCACCAGCTCAGCGGGGAATCAATGGACCGATCTCCGCTGAGCAAGCGGAGGTTCACAGGGCGGATCATTACTGATCCGCCCCGTGTGAAAGGACCCAAACTCCTTCATTGATGGTTACATTTTTTTGATCATCATCAACACTAATACTATTGTTTGTAACAATGTGTGAGTTCATGGTAAGTGCATGTATATACACACACGCATTTTTTTGTAAAAAAAAAAAAAAAAAAAAAAAAAAATGCACCTCCCCACTGAAGTGAATGGAAATGCATAAAAAAGACACAGCAAGCCGCGGTTGCATTTTTTGAGTGGCATGTCCTTTCACAGGTGCAAAACACACCGGAAACGCAGCAAAAAACACGCGTTTCACACTTTTGCAACAGAGTGATGCGAAAGCTTTTACACTGGTGAAATAAAATGTGTGAATAAATAGGGAACAGCACAGAGAAGTGTAATAAATGAATAAAACGTCACAAGAAGTGGAAACTATAAAAAAAAAAAAAAACATTAGGAAATGGCGAGACGGGCAGCAGAGGAAACGGCAAAACCAACACGAGACACCGGCTCAATGAAGTCATTTACACGAGCGATTTGCTCTTTTTGTACTATAAAAGGGCCAATTTTAGTTTTTTTTTTTTTTTTTTTTAGTTTTTTTAACGCCACAATGTTACTGGCTGATTTAATCGATTATGAAAATGGTAATCGATCAATTTCATAATTGATTGGTTGTCGATTAATTGATTAGTTGTTTCGACCCTAATTCAGACAGTCAGTCAGGATGACAGTTAGGCGAGCGCGCCATTCATACAGAAACTCTCCGCTGCAAACTAATCAGCAATCTGCCTCGTCATGTCCTATGAGAAGATTCCCCCCACCAGCTAAATATATCAGCCCTGTGTAAGCCAACCTTACACCCCCCCCCCCAACCCCCGCCTAGTACAGCGATCAGCATTTACACCACAGAGGAAAGAAACCGAGACCAAGATTCTTTGTAACCATTTTATGTTGGGTGTATATTCTGAGATATACAGAACAGAATAAATACCTTCCCCCGCTGTTCCCCATTATTGTAAAAACATATTCCTATTATCCTTATTCACACCTGAAGCTACAAGACACTGGATTGGGGGGGCAAATCAATGATTCTCTATGGAGATTGTTCACATCTCCACTCCAAAAATCGCTTAAAGCGATTACAGGCGGCTTTCTGCTTTTTATATTGTGATCTTTTGACCTGAACAAAATTTCGGCAAAAAAACACTACACTCGGGTGTGAACGGGGGCCCCAAGTACAGTATATAGTGTGAATGGGGTACAGTATATAGATTGTAATAAATAAAAAAAAAAAAAGACAAAACACGGTTCAGAAAATTGCTGAACTACTAGAGCTGCAGGATTCCGGCCAAAATGAGAATCACAATTTTTTGGCTTAGAATAAAGATCACGATTCTCAGCGTAAAGTCTTTCACATTATACAAAAAAATGTGTTTCAACTTTACTGGTTGTGTTTTTTTTTTTTTTAATTCATTAAAGAAATTTTTTCCCCCAAAAAAATGTAATTTGAAAGACCGATGTGCAAATACAGTGCGATATAAAATATTGCAACAAACCACCATTTTATTCTCTAGGGTCTGTACAAAAAAATATATATATATATAATTTGTAATGTGAAAGATTTTACGCCACGAGAATCGTGATCTTTATTCTAAGGACAGAAAATTGGATTCTCATTTCTAGTAGTACAGTAATGTTCTAACCACATTTTATCTTTATTAGAATAATAAAAAAACAAACAAACACACACTATATACTTCGACCCCATTCACATGAGAGGGTAGTTTTTTTGCCACAATTTGCCGACAGCTGATCACGTGGTAAGGGGCCGGGATCAGCCCATTACTCCAATCAGCCGAGTCTCTGACTCAAGAGCACGCCCCGCAGGCACGGGATGACGTCTATTGACAGCCTCCCAGCAATTAAGGGGAGCTCCAGCCTTTTTTTTATGCTTATTAAAAGTCAGCAGCTACAAAAGTGTAGCTGCTGGCTTTTAATAAACATACTCACCTGTTCCACGTTCCAGCGACATGCCGCCGGGAGCTTCATTCCGGTCCCCCCCCCCCCTTCACCGCCGGCGCCTCCACTGCAACTGTGGGCACCCGGCCAGGCACTCACTGCGCATGTGCAAACGGGGTGGTTCCCCACCAGGACCCCTGTTGGGACTGCATTGCTGTCTGTGTCCCAGTTAAGAAGATTAATTCTCTTTATCCTGTTGACTGTCATCACTGCAAAGCCCAAATTATGGGTTGTCTGCAGAACAGTAAAGTCACATGTAGCCGCGCCCCCAACCCGTTCCTCTGAAAAGTGGTGCAATGGGACGCCTCCTCACCGCCCGTTTTAATCCCAAACAAATACACACGCGGTTGTGCGGCATTTCTCTCACTTTAATGGGTCGTGTTCTCTGGACCTCCCCCCCCACATCGAGCTTTCTTTTGGTGGTATTTAATCACTGCTGTTTTTTTTTGTTTTTAACAATAAAGACAATTTTAAACTCCCCCCCCCCCAAAAAAATGGTTTTATATTTTGTTATAAAATTTTGCAAACATGTAATTTTTCTCCTTCATTGAGGTACGCTGACAGGCACCGATAAGCAGCATGGATGAGGAACTGGTGGGCCCCGAGGGGTGGCACGGATGAGGAACTGGTGGGCCCCGAGGGGTGGCACGGATGAGGAACTGGTGGGCCCCGAGGGGTGGCACGGATGAGGAACTGGTGGGCCCCGAGGGGTGGCACGGATGAGGAACTGGTGGGCCCCGAGGGGTGGCACGGATGAGGAACTGGTGGCCACTGAGGTGGTACAGATGAGGTGGCTCTTCCTCGTCGATGTCCCTTTCGCAGAAGCTGGTGATCGTTTTTTTCTTTCTCCTCTAGCTGCCAGGGCGAGAGAAATCATTGGCTGACAGCTGATCACATGGCAAGGAGCCGGGATTAGGCGTGTCTCATTGACTTGGTGATCACAGAGCGCACAGGCAGCTCACGCGCGGAAGGCCGTCATAAGACGGTGTCCCGGCAATGTAGGTCCATTCTGTAGCGGTCATTGGGTTATAGTGCGGACGCGAGGAGGTTAGAGTGTTCCTAACCCCGGGCCCTGCAGTCACTACATCCGATCTCCCTCAGTACACAGAAATGCAATTATTTTAGTAAATATAAAAAACGGAGAAATGCCATTTCTCATCAGCAGTATATAGCAGTCTTGTGACTTCTATCAGTGTCTAGGTAAAAGCTTGTAGGAGGAGTTTTTATTCTACTCTGACTGTCCTGTGAGGCTGCAGGACCTCTGACCCCTCTGTCTGGACAGAGAATGTAAAGTCGGGTTAAAGTTGCACTGGAAAGTGTCAATATGATTGGAAGGACTGCGCAGTGACTGCGCAGCTCACAGTGAGGACGCTGGGAGCTGCACAGTCACTTCATGAAAAAGTCTCCCAGACAAACACACTTGGCAATGTTCACATCCGCGGCTATAGAAAGGCCGTCACTGGGCTGAGCTCAGGCTGGGCCAGGAGACTTTCATGAACAGTTTGTGTTTTCCAACCAACACCATCTATCAGGAGCTCCGGCTGGTGGGCAGTTCGTGTGTGTGTGTGGGGGTGTGGGGGGGGGTAAAAGAACTATAAATAGTTGGAGAAATTGGCATCGGACGATTTTTATCCAAATTAGGCTGATATTCAACATGGCCGCTAGCGGTGCCACGGATCCGGAGCTAGGCCAAAGCGGCGGCCTTTCCTGTGGCTGTGACCGCGATCTGTTCACACCCACAGAGGAGGAGGGGCCCGCGCCGCTCTCTGGTGTCTGTACTACGGGGGGCAAGGGTCTGTACTGAGGGGGGGGGTGTCTATACTGGAGGGAGAGGGGGTCTGTACCGAAGGGGGGGGGTGACACTTTTTTGCACCAGTGCCGCCATCCAGTGCCAACTAAAGCCATCAGTGCCATCTGCCAATGCTAACTATTGCCATCCAGTGTCAATTAGTGCCACCTGCTAGGGGTGCAACGGATCAAAAAAACTCACGGTTCGGATCGTTCCGCGGATCAGGAGTCACGGATTGGATCATTTTTCGGATTGGCAAAAAAATAAAATTCTCCCCCACTGTAATATCCACATCTCCCCCCCCCCCCCACCCAACTATAGTACCTACCCCCTCGGTGCAGACACCCCCCCTCCTTAGTACAGTGACCCCCCCCCTCTCCGTACAGAGGCCCACCCCTCCAGGTAGTACTGACAGCCCCCCCCCCCCCCCTCGGGTAGTACAGACACTCCACGAGCGGTGTGTCCCACGAGTGCGGGCTCCTCCTCTGTGGGTGTAAACAGAGGAGGGCCGCCGCGTGTACCAAGATGGCCGAAGCCGCGGCCTTTCCTAGCATTATGGTCGCGGCTCTGGAGGTAGGCCAAAGCCGCAGCCATAACGTTCGGAAAGGCCGTGGCTTTGGCCTAGCTCCGGAGCCGCGGCCGTAACATTAGGAAAGTCCACGGCTTCGGCCTAGCTCCGGAGCCGTGGCAATCCGCGGATCACAGTGTGTTCCGATCCAAAGGGGGTGACCCGTACGGATCAACTGTGATCCGTTGCACCCCTACCATCTGCTAGTACCATCTTTCAGTGCCATCCAGTGCAACCTGCCAGTGCCAATAAGTGCCACTTGCCAATCAGTGCTTTCTTCCAGTGCCAATTAGTGCCATGAGCCAGTGCCACCAAAAAATAAAATAAATAAATCGGCCATCCCGATTTCTAAATACCGGCCAGAGAAAAACCGGTATCGGTCGACCTCTAATAAATAGTACAATTATTTTGGGCGACCCCCAAAGAACTATTGCCACTGCCGCACAGCAAACACGTATTGTCCATTTGCTCATGCGTGTTAAGACACACACGCGTGTGGAAAAACTCGCTCTGCCACAACTGGAAGCTTGCTCATGAATTGGGGGGGGGGGGGGTTACACGCAGAAATAAACCTGCAACCTTTTTTTCCCCCCTGGCAGAAGCGTCCAGTGCTATACATATCCTGATTATTGGCAGCGACACCCCGATCAGTCACATGTCTGGCAGATTGGGGGGGGGGGGGGGTGAGAAGGCCAGACGCCCAGGGTGAATATTATTAAGATCAAAAAATTATTTTGATCAAATTTTTTTTTTTTTTTTTTTTTTTTTATTATAATAAAAAAAAGGGGCTTTTGGTGTAAAAAAACCTAAAGATATTTTTTTCCATTTAGGATACATAATAATTCAGCATGAAGTGGAGCTCAGTTATGTGGCACGAGGCTCTATATTCTGCAATATTTACATTTTTTGATAAACTCATTCAATGAATCCAAGCTGAGATAACAGTCACTGCATTGTCACAGTAATCATGAGATAAACCAAAGGTCAGGAATATTCCGTTGCTTTGCAAATCTATGTACACTACAAACTGTACGATTGAATCGGTTCTGATATCAATGTTTTACTAACCTGACAGCTTATCATTCTAAATAGGAAAACCTTCATTTTGTTTGCAAATATTAAATATTTTAACTACAAGCAAGAATGAGTCCTTCAATTTAAAGAGCACCTGTCATTTCACATCCATCATGGCAGCGCCTGTTAGCGGGCGTCCAATCACCTGCTGCCGCCACCTCCCACAACACCAACCGCCCCGTTAAAGGAAATTGGACTGTCAGCGAGTCGACAACAGCGAGACAGAGGGGGGGGGGGGGGGGGAAGGTCAACAGCGGGACAGAGGCGCGAGGGGGCGTGGGGGGGGGACCAACAGCGGGACATAGGGGGGAAAGCCCAACAGCGAAACAGAGGTGGGGAAGCTTCTGCTTTTCGGACCCCTGCCCCCCCCCCCCGCGTCACATTTGGGGGGGGGGGTTGTGCAGATACCTGTATAAGACAGGTATTTGCACCCACGTCACTGACCAAGCGACCCCCCCCGCGCAGCTGTCTCCTGGGAAACACACTGGACCCAGGAGAGAGCAGGTACCAGTGAGGGCACAACTGGGCAGTGCAACGCTTCACTTCCTGACTCCCTCACCCAGGATGGCGGCGGGGGCCGCCGATAAGACATCGCGGGCACACTGGACAGGCAAGCGTCCATTTTTTTTTTTTTTGTAACAGTCAGCAGCTGCAGTATGTGTAGCTGCCGGCTTTTAAAGAAAAAAAAAAAAAATTATTTCGGGTTTAACCACCCGGCACTTTTACCCCCTTCCTGCCCAGGCCAAATTTTCAGCGCTGTCACAATTTGAATGACAATTGAACAATCATGTAACACTGGACCCAAACTAAAATGTTAGTAAAAAACTTTTTAGACAGATCGATCTTTTTGGTGGAATTTAATCACCACTGTTTTGTTTTTTTATATCTTTTTGGTATCTTTTTAAAGAAAATAAATGTTCTTAGTTATAAAATGTTGTAAATAAGTGTTTTTTCTCCTTCACAGATGGTCGGTGCAGACGTCCCCACTGAGGAATGTCGCTGACGCCTCTCACACTGCCAGCGTGAGGAGAGGAATGCCATCAACCAGCATTTCCTGTTTCCATGGATCAGTTGTGATTGGACACAGCTGGTCACATGGTGCCGTGTCCTAACCACCAATCGCCACGCTGCGTGCCCAGAATGGGAGGACGTCATTCCAGAGCGGGTGGGAAGCAGTTACAAAATGCTCCTTCCTAAGAGACTTATGAATTTTCAGCCCTCCCTGACCATCAACAGTGATCTGGCTGTTTCTTATCCCTGCAAAGCAGGGTGAAAACAAATATTCAAGTAAAAGAAGCACAAAATACAATCCTAGTGAGGCAACACCCACAATTCTACCTTAAGGAGTCCATTCGCAAGATACATTTACTGCGATTTCCATGCTCTATGACAGTCTATTCATTTTGAACGCCCCCCAAAATAGCCCCAGTGGTGCACCGCACCCCGCACTGGACATTGCAGTGATCTGCTTTGGGGGAAACCATTCACGGTGAAGCTTCATCCTCGGCACCCCTGTGGTGCACTACAAGTGAAGAGACAGCAACAGAACACTAACCGTACACCCCCCCCCTCAACCAAATCACATGGGATGGCCAATGTCCCCCACATTGAAATCTCTCCACCACGTGTGCAACACAAAGAAATCTCCCCGCCACGTGTGCAACACAGGAAGAGAAGGAGAAATCTCCCTGCCACGTGTGCAACACAGAAAGAGAAATCTCCCTGCCACGTGTACAACACAGGAGGTGAAGGAGAAATCTCCCAGCCACGTGTGCAACACAAAGAAATCTCCCCGCCACGTGTGCAACACAGGAAGAGAAGGAGAAATCTCCCTGCCACGTGTGCAACACAGGAGGCGAAGGAGAAATCTCCCCGCCACGTGTGCAACACAGGAAGAGAAGGAGAAATCTCCCTGCCACGTGTGCAACACAGGAGGCGAAGGAGAAATCTCCCCGCCACGTGTGCAACACAGGAAGAGAAAGAGAAATCTCCCTGCCACGTGTGCAACACAGAAAGAGAAATCTCCCCACCACGTGTACAACACAGGAGGTGAAGGAGAAATCTCCCAGCCACGTGTGCAACACAAAGAAATCTCCCCGCCACGTGTGCAACACAGGAAGAGAAGGAGAAATCTCCCTGCCACGTGTGCAACACAGGAGGCGAAGGAGAAATCTCCCCGCCACGTGTGCAACACAGGAAGAGAAGGAGAAATCTCCCTGCCACGTGTGCAACACAGGAGGCGAAGGAGAAATCTCCCCGCCATGTGTGCAACACAGGAAGAGAAAGAGAAATCTCCCTGCCACGTGTGCAACACAGAAAGAGAAATCTCCCCACCACGTGTACAACACAGGAGGTGAAGGAGAAATCTCCCAGCCACGTGTGCAACACAAAGAAATCTCCCCGCCACGTGTGCAGCACAGGAAGAGAAGGAGAAATCTCCCCGCCACGTGTGCAGCACAGGAAGAGAAGGAGAAATCTCCCCGCCACGTGTGCAACACAGGAAGAGAAGGAGAAATCTCCCCGCCACGTGTGCAACACAGGAAGAGAAAGAGAAATCTCCCCGCCACGTGTGCAACACAGGAAGAGAAAGAGAAATCTCCCCGCCACGTGTGCAACACAGGAAGAGAAGGAGAAATCTCCCCGCCACGTGTGCAGCACAGGAAGAGAAGGAGAAATCTCCCCGCCACGTGTGCAGCACAGGAAGAGAAGGAGAAATCTCCCCGCCACGTGTGCAGCACAGGAAGAGAAATCTCCCCGCCACGTGTGCAACACAGGAGGTGAAGGAGAAATCTCCCCGCCACGTGTGCAGCACAGGAGGTGAAGGAGAAATCTCCCCGCCACATGTGCAACACAGAAAGAAATCTCCCTGCCACGTGTGCAACACAAGAGGCGAACGAGAAATCTCCCCGCCACGTGAGCAGCACAGGAGGCGAATGAGAAATCTCCCCGCCACGTGTGCAACACAGGAAGAGAAGGAGAAATCTCCCCGCCACGTGTGCAACACAGGAAGAGAAGGAGAAATCTCCCCGCCACGTGTGCAACACAGGAGGCGAACGAGAAATCTCCCCGCCACGTGTGCAACACAGGAAGAGAAGGAGAAATCTCCCCGCCACGTGTGCAACACAGGAAGAGAAGGAGAAATCTCCCTGCCACGTGTGCAACACAGGAGGCGAACGAGAAATCTCCCCGCTACGTGTGCAGCACAGGAGGTGAACGAGAAATCTCCCCGCCACGTCTGCAACACAGGAAGAGAAGGAGAAAACTCCCCGCCACATGTGCAACACAGGAAGGGAAGGAGAAATCTCCCCGCCACGTGTGCAACACAGTAAGAGAAGGAGAAATCTCCCCGCCACGTGTGCAACACAGTAAGAGAAGGAGAAATCTCCCTGCCACGTGTGCAACACAGTAAGAGAAGGAGAAATCTCCCTGCCACGTGTGCAACACAGGAGGCGAAGGAGAAATCTCCCCGCCACGTGTGCAACACAGGAGGTGAAGGAGAAATCTCCCCGCCATATGTGCAACACAGGAAGAGAAATCTCCCCGCCACATGTGCAACACAAAGAAATTTCCCTGCCACGTGTGCAACACAAAGAAATCTCCCCGCCACGTGTGCAACACAAAGAAATCTCCCCGCCACGTGTGCAACACAAAGAAATCTCTCCGCCACGTGTGCAACACAGGAGGAGAAGGGGAAATCTCCCCGCCACATGTGCAACACAGAAAGATAAATCTCCCCGCCACGTGTGCGACACAGGAGGTGAAGGAGAAATCTCCCCGCCACGTCTGCAACACAAAAGAAATCTCCCCGCCACGTGTGCAACACAGGAAGAGAAGGAGAAATCTCCCCGCCACGCGTGCAACACAGGAAGTGAAAGAAATCGCCCAAATGGGACACAAATGGTAAGAAAACTGATAGTGGATGTACTTTTCCCTACAAAAGAAATTGGCTTGAGCAAAGTTGAGCTTTTCATTAAAAATAAACACAAGAACTCAAAATTCCACGCCCCCCCCACTCACGGGGTCCCTGCTGCACTTAACTGCTGGAAAGGCGTCCTCACCGCCCACGCCATACCGGGTCAGAACCTAGAAAACTTCACTACGTGGGGCTGTGAACCACGAGGGCAGAAAATTAACCGTCTCTGCACCATTTTTATAGAATATTTGGATTTTTTTACTTTCTTTGTACCCTTTTTCTCTGCACCGCGTTCAAAAACGCACCACACCTGCGATCTGCGGGCGTCAGCGTTTAATACTTCAAAAAGACAAAATGGTGCATGTGCTGCGTTTTGTGCAATTTTAGTCCATTGAAATGAACAGGCTGAAATCGCACTGCCCCCAGACCGCATGCGAATCGCACAGGAACACACAACGCATTCATGGTGTGACCTGAATCCTCGCTGTTGGCGGATTCACGACAGACTCGTTTACACACAAGGGGGATCACTCTTCGAAGGGAGTTTGACAGGCAGAGAGGCCGGTGTCGGGTCGCCTCCCCACGGCCCGTTTTAAATCCCCCGCAGTTTCGGGGGATTGGGTTGCGTACGGCGGGCAGTACTGCCCACTGAGCGCGACTTGGGGGACTATTTTTGCAAAGCATCACAGCCCTGCCATGTGAGCAGCCCCATTCGCTGCCTTTGCGGCTTAAGGGAGGGGGGGGGCAGCTGTGACCACACCGTCCAATAAGAAACTATCCAGAGTCTTCTCGGTTCCAGGACAGCTCCCCAGAAGGAAGAGATTCTCATTGGTCAGAGCAGCCACACGGCCGTCCTGACCAATAAGAAACCATCCTGAGCCTTTTATGTTCCAGGATAGCTCCCTAGGAGATTCTCATTGGTCAGTGCAATCACATGGCCGTGCTGTCCAATAAAAAACACACCCCTATCCTGAGTCTTCTCGGTTTCATGACAGCTCCCCAGAAGATTCTCATTGGTCAGAGCAGTCACATGACCGTGCTTGACCAATAAGAAACTATCCTGAGCCTTTTATATTCCAGGAAGGTGTCTCCAGGAGAAGATTCTCATTGGTCAGTGCAGTCACACGGCTGTGCTGACCATTAAGAAACTATCCCAAGTCTTCTCAGTCCTTAGAAAGTGTCCACAGAAAAGGAAATAAGTCTCATTGGTCAGTGCAGTCACATGGCCGGGCTGACCAATAAAAAACACACTATACTGAGTCTTCTCGATTTCATGACAGCTCCCCAGAAGATTCTCATTGGTCAGAGCAGTCATTGCTTGACCAATAAGAAACTATCCTGAGCCTTTTATGTTCCAGGACGGCTCCCTAGAATGAGGAGATTCTCATTGGTCAGAGCAGTCACATGACCGTGCCGACCAATAAGATGCCTCCCTGAACCTCTTATATTCCAGGACAACTCCTGAGGAGATTCTCATTGGTCAGAGCAGTCACATGGCCAGGCTGACCAATAAGAAACTATCCTGAGCCTCTTACGTTCCAGGAAGGTGTCGCCAGGAGAAGATTCTAATTGGTCAGTGCAGACACACAGCCGTGCTGACCAATAAGAACATGATCCCAAGCCTCCTCTGTTCCACAATGGTGGTGTCCCTAGAAGGAAGAGATTCCAATAAGAAACTATCCTGAGCCTTTTATGTTCCAGGACGGCTCCCCAGAAGGGAAGAGACTCTCATTGGTCAGAGCAGTCACATGGCCAGGCTGACCAATAAGAAATTATACCAAAGTCTTCTCGGCTCCCAAGAAGAAGATTCTCATTGGTCAGAGCAGTCACATGGCCGGGCTGACCAATAAGAAATTATACCAAAGTCTTCTCGGCTCCCAAGAAGAAGATTCTCATTGGTCAGAGCAGTCACATGGCCGGGCTGACCAATAAGAAATTATCCTGAGCCTTTTACGTTCCAGGAAGGTGTCGCCAGGAGAAGATTCTAATTGGTCAGAGCAGTCACATGACCGTGCTGACCAATAAGAAATAAACCTGAGCCTTTTATGTTCCAGGAAGGTGTCGCCAGGAGAAGATTCTAATTGGTCAGTGCAGACACACAGCCGTGCTGACCAATAAGAAAATGATCCCAAGCCTCCTCTGTTCCACAATGGTGGTGTCCCTAGAAGGAAGAGATTCCAATAAGAAACTATCCTGAGCCTTTTATGTTCCAGGACGGCTCCCCAGAAGGAGAAGATTCTCATTGGTCAGTGCAGTCACATGGCCAGGCTGACCAATAAGAAACTATCCTGAGCCTTTTATGTATCCAGGACAGCTCCCCAGAAGGGAGGAGATTCTCATTGGTCAGAGCAGTCACATGGCCGTGCTGACCAATGAGCAGCAGCCATTGCATACTTTATACTACAAAGCCTCCAGGTATGCGTAGTGAAGTTTTCAAGCATGTGGCCCCATTACAGCAGCCGGGGTTGGAGACAGGAGGTGGCTTTTTTCCAGCAGCGGGGGGGGGGGGGGGCGGGGTGTTGACAATAAGGCCTCATTCACACAGGGGGGGGGCAGGGGGATGCATGAACACCTGTGCAGGTAAGCCCCGCCCTCCCACAGGATACACATTGATACTTCCCGTGTGAATGAGGTCATAACAAAAGAAACAACAAAGTTTGATACATAACTCTCACAGCAGCCAATCCGCTTCTATCTTCAGCTTGCCCAGTTAAACTTTGAACATGAAAGCTAGAAGCTGATTGGTTATCGTGGTGTAGATAAATCCCCCCTATATAAGGGGGGTGGGCACTCACCCCGGGGCTCGGCTCTGCTCCTCTTCCGCTCGCTCTTCCTCCAGACTCCCAGCCGTTGTTGTTTCTTCTTCCTCATCCTCCTCTTCTTCCTCCTCCTCCTCCTCGTCACTCTCCCCGCCTGAGCTGCTCTCCGTGGCGTCCGAGTCGAACCCCCCCTGGGCCGCCCGCAGCCGGGCCGTGGAGCTGCACGTCAGCCGGTCCAGTTCAATGTGCGGGGAGGACCCCGGTAGGCCGGCCGCCCCTCGCTCCGACAGCAGCTCCACCAACCCCGACAGCTGCTGCCGGACGTGCCGCTCCACCTGCTTGGCCTGGATCACCTGGAGCCTCCGGCACAGCCGGCGGGCCCTCGCTCCCAGTTCCTGCTGGCGGCTGGACATCTGGGCCGCCCTCAAAGCGCACAGGACCCGGGGCCCCCGAGCGGCGGTGGTGGTGGTGTCCTGAGAATCCACGGGCCCTTGTGCAGAGTCCCGTTCAGTAGCCGGGGGCCCCAGTGCACCAACCGATAACCCCTCCGCCCTCCCCTTAGAATCCAATGCCAAGTCTCGCCCAGCAAGGTGGCCCTTTGCGTTGCCCCCCAGTGCAATGTCCGTTCTCTCCCGGGGCTCCGGCCCAGCTTTACTCCTCTCTGGTGTGGCGAGGGGCCCCGGTGCGCCCCCGCCTGTCCTCTCCAGCCTGTTATTAAACCTCTCCGGTGCGGCGTCAGACCCCATCGCCGCCCCCAATTTTCTCTCAGCGGGCCCTAGCCCGTCTTTCAGCCTCTCCGGCCCCGGGGTACTCTCAGTCCTCCTCTCCCGGGGCCCCAGCGGTGCAGTGACGGGCCCCAGCCCAACTTTCAGCCCCTGAGGTGCAGCGACGGGCCCCGACGCGCTGTCAGTCCTCCTCTCCCGGGGGCCCGGCACAACTTTCAGCCCCTGAGGTGCGGCGACCGGCCCCGACGAGCAACCCGTCGTCCTCTCCCGGGACCCCAACCCAACTTTCAGCCCCACGGGCCCCGGTACGCTCTCAGTCCTCTTCTCCCGGGGCCCGACGACGACGGGCCCCGACGAATTCTCCTGCCTCCTCTCCCGGGGCCCGCCTGATGCGGCGAAGGGCCCCGGTGCGCTCTCGGTTCTCCTGTCCCGGGGGCCCGGCGTGGACGCAGAGTGGCCCTGCGGTGTAGGGGCCCCGGGGGCGGCCCTCGGTGCGGAATTCAGTCCAGTCAGGGGCCCCATGTCCTCTCTGGGCCCCCGCAGGGGCCTCCTCACCCCTCTCTTCAGGGGCCCCGGTGCCTCGTCCATCAGGGGCCCCCCCGGTTCATCATCCTCCTCCGCCCTCCCCCCGCCGTTGAGTAGCAGCAGCCCGGTGCGGCCCCTCCAGGCCGGGGACGAGGAGCCTCCGCCGAGTCGGATCCGGTGAGGAGCTTCCTGTGCGGCTCCGGTCAGCGCCGGGGCCATGTCCGCCATGCAGGAGGGGGTGGGCGGCAGGCGGCTCCTCACGGGGGTCCCGGGCTCTCCATGGCCCGCCCGGGGGGAGGCCAGCCGCAGACGCGTTTTCTGGGTCGGGTTCGTCGCAGCGCGCCGCCGCCGCCGGTCACGGCCTCCTCCGCCTCCCCACCCGGCCAGTCCGGGGAACAAAGCTCGATTACTCCTCCCCCCGCCTCCTCCTCTGCAGGGGCGGCCATTGCGCGCTCACCCCGCCCGCCGCCATCTTGTGCCGTGCCTGTCACCGCGCGCTCCGGAGCCTACCAACCGCACCGGAGAGAGAGGGGGGGTGGAACGCTTCTTCCCCCACCTACTTCTCCTTATTCCGCGGATAATATCACCTTACCGCACGCTGGTAACCCACCCGTTTTTTCCCACCCACGTCACTGTGTTTGTGGGCCTCAAAACCCGACGTTTCAAACCCCCCTCCTCTGCGCCGCCGAATGGTACAGTCCGCCTTCTGTGAGGCGACGTTCCGCTTCCCAATTGCGCAGCTGGCTAATCTCCTCTTCCCGCCTCCTTCCCCCCCCTCCTCCTCCTCCTTACAAGGCCCCGCCCCGCGCGCTGATTGGCCGCGCCGTGAACTCCTTTGTCTCCCCTCGCCTTGTTTTCTCCCTTCGTGTCGTCACGGCGAGAGGACCGCCTCCTCCGCCTTTCATGTAAGACTGACATCCGCGGCGACCAATCGGGAGTGAGGGGGCTCGTTTCCCGCCTCTTTCCCTCAGGGTTGCTTCAGCTTGTGGCGTCAGCAGCGCTCTCCCTCATGTGGCCGCCATGGCAGCCTTTCCCCGAGCTCGAGCAAAATTAGTTCTCATTAAAAGTTTGTAAACTGATGTGTTATAAATAAACATAAAATAATACGAAATTAATAAATATACTATACAATAAACTTTTTACACATGACCTAGGATCCTCAGAGCACTATGAGTTACCTGAGGAGCAGAAGGATCCTCACCTAGGATTCTTAGAGCACTATGAGTTACCTGAGGAGCAGAAGTATCCTCACCTAGGATCCTCAGAGCACTATGAGTTACCTGAGGAGCAGAAGGACCTCACCTAGGATCCTCAGAGCACTATGAGTTACCTGAGGAGTAGAAGGACCTCACCTAGGATTTTTAGAGCACTATGAGTTACCTGAGGAGTAGAAGGACCTCGCCTAGGATTCTTAGAGCACTATGAGTTACCTGAGGAGCAGAAGGACCTCACCTAGGATCCTCAGAGCACTATGAGTTACCTGAGAAACAGAAGGACCTCACCTAGGATTCTTAGAGCACTATGAGTTACCTGAGGAGTAGAAGGACCTCACCTAGGATTCTTAGAGCACTATGAGTTACCTGAAGAGCAGAAGGATCCTCACCTAGGATCCTCAGAGCACTATGGGTTACCTAAAAAATTAAATTAGTTCTTATTATAAGTTTGTGAACTGATGTGTTATAAATTAACATAAAATAATAAGAAATTAATAAATATACTATAAAATTGTTTTAATATTTACACATGACCTAGGATCCTCAGAGCACTATGAGTTACCTGAAGAGCAGAAGGATCCTCACCTAGGATCCTCAGAGCACTATGAGTTACCTGAAGAGCAGAAGGATCCTCACTTAGGATCCTCGGAGCCCTATGATTTACATGAAGAGCAGAAGGAACCTCACCTAGGATCCTCAGAGCACTATGAGTTACCTGAAGAGCAGAAGGATCCTCACCTAGGATCCTCAGAGCACTATAGGTTACCTAAAAAATTAAATTAGTTCTTATTATAAGTTTGTGAACTGATGTGTTATAAATTAACATAAAATAATAAGAAATTAATAAATATACTATAATTTTTTTTTAATATTTACACATGACCTAGGATCCTCAGAGCACTATGAGTTACCTGAAGTGCAGAAGGATCCTCACCTAGGATCCTCAGAGCACTATGAGTTGCAGAAGGATCCTCACTTAGGATCCTCGGAGCCCTATGAGTTACATGAAGAGCAGAAGGAACCTCACCTAGGATCCTCAGAGCACTATGAGTTACCTGAAGAGCAGAAGGATCCTCACCTAGGATCCTCAGAGCACTATGGGTTACCTGAAAATGAAATTAGTTCTTAAATTTAAGTTTGTGAACTGATGTGTTATAAATTAACATAAAATAATAAGAAATTAATAAATATACTATAAAAAAATATTTACACATGACCTAGGATCCTCAGAGCACTATGAGTTACCTGAGGAGCAGAAGGACCTCACCTAGGATCCTCAGAGCACTATGAGTTAACTGGGGAGCAGAAGGACCTCACCTAGGATTCTTAGAGCACTATGAGTTACCTGAGAAACAGGAGGACCTCACCTACGATCCTCAGAGCACTTAAGGTTACCTGAAGAGCAGAAGCATCCTCACCTAGGATCCTCAAAGCACTATGGGTTAACTGAAGAGCAGAAGGATCCTCAGAGCACTATGAGTTACCTGAAGAGCAGAAGGATCCTCACCTAGGATCCTCAGAGCCCTATGAGTTACCTGAAGAGCAGAAGGATCCTCACTTAGGATCCTCAGAGCACTATGAGTTACCTGAAGAGCAGAAGGATCCTCACCTAGGATCCTCAGAGCACTATGGGTTACCTAAAAAATTAAATTAGTTCTTATTATAAGTTTGTGAACTGATGTGTTATAAATTAACATAAAATAATAAGAAATTAATAAATATACTATAAATTTTTTTTAATATTTACACATGACCTAGGATCCTCAGAGCACTATGAGTTACCTGAAGAGCAGAAGGATCCTCGCCTAGGATTCTTAGAGCACTATGAGTTACCTGAAGTGCAGAAGGATCCTCACCTAGGATCCTCAGAGCACTATGAGTTGCAGAAGGATCCTCACTTAGGATCCTCGGAGCCCTATGAGTTACATGAAGAGCAGAAGGAACCTCACCTAGGATCCTCAGAGCACTATGAGTTACCTGAAGAGCAGAAGGATCCTCACCTAGGATCCTCAGAGCACTATGGGTTACCTGAAAATGAAATTAGTTCTTAAATTTAAGTTTGTGAACTGATGTGTTATAAATTAACATAAAATAATAAGAAATTAATAAATATACTATAAAAAAATATTTACACATGACCTAGGATCCTCAGAGCACTATGAGTTACCTGAGGAGCAGAAGGACCTCACCTAGGATCCTCAGAGCACTATGAGTTAACTGGGGAGCAGAAGGACCTCACCTAGGATTCTTAGAGCACTATGAGTTACCTGAGAAACAGCAGGACCTCACCTAGGATCCTCAGAGCATTTAAGGTTACCTGAAGAGCAGAAGCATCCTCACCTAGGATCCTCAAAGCACTATGAGTTACCTGAAGAGCAGAAGGATCCTCACCTAGGATCCTCAGAGCACTATGAGTTACCTGAAGAGCAGACGGAACCTCACCTAGGATCCTCAGAGCACTATGGGTTACCTGGAAATGAAATTTGTTCTTATTATAAGTTTGTGAGCTGATGTGTTATAAATTAACATAAAATAATAAGAAATTAATAAATATACTATAAAAAAATATTTTTTTTACACATGACCTAGGATCCTCAGAGCAATATGAGTTACCTGAAGAGCGGAAGGATCCTCAGAGCACTTCAGGTTACCTGAGCAGCAGAAGGATCCTCACCTAGTATCCTCAGAGCAATTTGGGGTTACCTGAAGAGCAGAAGGATCCTCAGAGCACTAGGGGTTACCTGAGGATCAAAAGGATCTTCACCTAGAATCCTTAAAGCACTATGGGTTAACTGAAGAGCAGAAGGATCCTCAGAGCACTATGGGTTACCTGAAAATGAAATTAGTTTTTTATTATAAGTTTGTGAACTGATGTGTTATAAATTAACATAAAATAATAAGAAATTAATAAATATACTATAAAAAAATATTTACACATGACCTAGGATCCTCAGAGCACTATGAGTTACCTGAGGAGCAGAAGGACCTCACCTAGGATCCTCAGAGCACTATGAGTTAACTGGGGAGCAGAAGGACCTCACCTAGGATTCTTAGAGCACTATGAGTTACCTGAGAAACAGGAGGACCTCACCTAGGATCCTCAGAGCACTTAAGGTTACCTGAAGAGCAGAAGCATCCTCACCTAGGATCCTCAAAGTACTATGGGTTACCTGAAGAGCAGAAGCATCCTCACCTAGGATCCTCAAAGCACTATGAGTTACCTGAAGAGCAGAAGGATCCTCACCTAGGATCCTCAGAGCCCTATGAGTTACCTGAAGAGCAGACGGAACCTCACCTAGGATCCTCAGAGCACTATGGGTTACCTGGAAATGAAATTTGTTCTTATTATAAGTTTGTGAGCTGATGTGTTATAAATTAACATAAAATAATAAGAAATTAATAAATATACTATAAAAAAATATTTTTTTTACACATGACCTAGGATCCTCAGAGCAATATGAGTTACCTGAAGAGCGGAAGGATCCTCAGAGCACTTCAGGTTACCTGAGCAGCAGAAGGATCCTCACCTAGTATCCTCAGAGCAATTTGGGGTTACCTGAAGAGCAGAAGGATCCTCAGAGCACTAGGGGTTACCTGAGGATCAAAAGGATCTTCACCTAGAATCCTTAAAGCACTATGGGTTAACTGAAGAGCAGAAGGATCCTCAGAGCACTATGGGTTACCTGAAAATGAAATTAGTTTTTTATTATAAGTTTGTGAACTGATGTGTTATAAATTAACATAAAATAATAAGAAATTAATAAATATACTATAAATTTTTTTTAATATTTACACATGACCTAGGATCCTCAGAGCACTATGAGTTACCTGAAGAGCAGAAGGATCCTCGCCTAGGATTCTTAGAGCACTATGAGTTACCTGAAGAGCAGAAGGATCCTCGCCTAGGATTCTTAGAGCACTATGAGTTACCTGAAGAGCAGAAGGATCCTCGCCTAGGATCCTCAGAGCACTATGAGTTGCAGAAGGATCCTCACTTAGGATCCTCGGAGCCCTATGAGTTACATGAGGAGCAGAAGGAACCTCACCTAGGATCCTCAGAGCCCTATGAGTTACCTGAGGAGCAGAAGGACCTCACCTAGGATTCTTAGAGCACTATGAGTTACCTGAAGAGCAGAAGGACCTCACCTAGGATCCTCAGAGCACTATGAGTTACCTGAGGAGTAGAAGGACCTCACCTAGGATCCTCAGAGCACTATGAGTTACCTGAGAATGAAATTAGTTCTTATTATAAGTGTGTGAACTGATGTGTTATAAATTAACATAAAATAATAAGAAATTAATAAATATACTATAAAAAAATTAAATATTTACACATGACCTAGGATCCTCAGAGCACTATGAGTTACCTTAAGAGCAGAAGGATCCTCACCTAGGACCCTCAGAGCACTACAGGTTACCTGAAGACTGGAGCAGAAGGATCCCCAGAGCACTACAGGTTACCTGAGGATCAAAAGGATCCTGACCTAGAATCCTTAGAGCACTATGGGTTACCTGAGCAATAGAAGGATCCTCACCTAGTATCCTCAGAGCAATTTGGGGTTACCTGAAGAGCGATGGGGACAGGAAGTGACGATAAATCTCCCCCAATGGGGACACAAGGGATTCCTTTAATGTGCAGAGATTTTCTTTTACTTCCTGTCTGGCGATGGGGACAGGAAGTGACGATAAATCTCCCCCAATGGGGACACAAGGGATTCCTTTAATTTGCAGAGATTTCCTCTCACTTCCTGTCTGGCGATGGGGACAGGAAGTGACGATAAATCTCCCCCAATGGGGACACAATGGATTCCTTTAATTTGCAGAGATTTCCTCTCACTTCCTGTCTGGCTATGGGGACAGGAAGTGACGATAAATCTCCCCCAATGGGGACACAAGGGATTCCTTTAATGTGCAGAGATTTCCTCTCACTTCCTGTTTGGTGATGGGGACAGGAAGTGACGATAAATCTCTCCCAATGGGGACACAAGGGATTCCTTTAATTTGCACAGACTTCCTGTCTGGCGACGGGAACAGGAAGTGACGATAAATCTCCATCAATGGGGACACAAGGAATTCCTTTAATGTGCAGAGATTTCCTCTCACTTCCTGTTTGGCGATGGGGACAGGAAGTGATGATAAATCTCCCCCAATGGGGACACAAGGGATTCCTTTAATTTGCAGAGACTTCCTGTCTGGGGATGGGGACAGGAAGTGACGATATATCTCCCCCAATGGGGACACAAGGGATTCCTTTAATGTGCAGAGATTTCCTCTCACTTCCTGTCTGGCGATGGGGACAGGAAGTGACGATAAATCTCCCCCAATGGAGACACACGGGATTCCTTTAATTTGCAGAGACTTCCTGTCTGGCGATGGGGACAGGAAGTGACGATAAATCTCCCCCAATGGGGACACACGGGATTCCTTTAATTTGCAGAGATTTCCTCTCACTTCCTGTCTGGCGAAGGGGACAGGAAGTGACGATAAATCTCCCCCAATGGGGACACAAGGGATTCCTTTAATTTGCAGAGATTTCCTCTCACTTCCTGTCTGGCGAAGGGGACAGGAAGTAACGATAAATCTCCCCCAATGGGGACACAAGGGATTCCTTTAATGTGCAGAGATTTCCTCTCACTTCCTGTTTGGCGATGGGGACAGGAAGCGACGATAAATCTCCCCCAATGGGGACACAAGGGATTCCTTTCATTTGCAGAGACTTCCTGTCTGGCGATGGGGACAGGAAGTGACGATAAATCTCCCCCAATGGGGACACAAGGGATTCCTTTAATGTGCAGAGATTTCCTCTCACTTCCTGTTTGGCGAAGGGGACAGGAAGTGACCATAAATCTCCCCCAATGGGGACACAAGGGATTCCTTTAATTTGCAGAGACTTCCTGTCTGGCGATGGGGACAGGAAGTGACGATATATCTCCACCAATGGGGACACAAGGGATTCCTTTAATGTGCAGAGATTTCCTCTCACTTCCTGTCTGGCGATGGGGACAGGAAGTGACGATAAATCTCCCCCAATGGGGACACAAGGGATTCCTTTAATGTGCAGAGATTTCCTCTCACTTCCTGTCTGGCGATGGGGACAGGAAGTGACGATAAATCTCCCCCAATGGGGACACAAGGGATTCCTTTAATTTGCAGAGATTTCCTCTCACTTCCTGTCTGGCGATGGGGACAAGAAATGACGATAAATCTCCCCCAATGGAGACACAAGGGATTCCTTTAATTTGCAGAGATTTCCTCTCACTTCCTGTCTGGCAAGGGGAACAGGAAGTGACGGTAAATCTCCCCCAAATGGGGACACAAGGGATTCCTTTAATGTGCAGAGATTTCCTCTCACTTCCTGTCTGGCGATGGGGACAGGAAGTGACGATAAATCTCCCCCAATGGAGACACACGGGATTCCTTTAATTTGCAGAGATTTCCTGTCTGGCGATGGGGACAGGAAGTGACGATAAATCTCCCCCAATGGGGACACACGGGATTCCTTTAATTTGCAGAGATTTCCTCTCACTTCCTGTCTGGCGAAGGGGACAGGAAGTGACGATAAATCTCCCCCAATGGGGACACAAGGGATTCCTTTAATTTGCAGAGATTTCCTCTCACTTCCTGTCTGGCGAAGGGGACAGGAAGTAACGATAAATCTCCCCCAATGGGGACACAAGGGATTCCTTTAATGTGCAGAGATTTCCTCTCACTTCCTGTTTGGCGATGGGGACAGGAAGCGACGATAAATCTCCCCCAATGGGGACACAAGGGATTCCTTTCATTTGCAGAGACTTCCTGTCTGGCGATGGGGACAGGAAGTGACGATAAATCTCCCCCAATGGGGACACAAGGGATTCCTTTAATGTGCAGAGATTTCCTCTCACTTCCTGTTTGGCGAAGGGGACAGGAAGTGACCATAAATCTCCCCCAATGGGGACACAAGGGATTCCTTTAATTTGCAGAGACTTCCTGTCTGGCGATGGGGACAGGAAGTGACGATATATCTCCACCAATGGGGACACAAGGGATTCCTTTAATGTGCAGAGATTTCCTCTCACTTCCTGTCTGGCGATGGGGACAGGAAGTGACGATAAATCTCCCCCAATGGGGACACAAGGGATTCCTTTAATGTGCAGAGATTTCCTCTCACTTCCTGTCTGGCGATGGGGACAGGAAGTGACGATAAATCTCCCCCAATGGGGACACAAGGGATTCCTTTAATTTGCAGAGATTTCCTCTCACTTCCTGTCTGGCGATGGGGACAAGAAATGACGATAAATCTCCCCCAATGGAGACACAAGGGATTCCTTTAATTTGCAGAGATTTCCTCTCACTTCCTGTCTGGCAAGGGGAACAGGAAGTGACGGTAAATCTCCCCCAAATGGGGACACAAGGGATTCCTTTAATGTGCAGAGATTTCCTCTCACTTCCTGTCTGGCGATGGGGACAGGAAGTGACGATAAATCTCCCCCAATGGAGACACACGGGATTCCTTTAATTTGCAGAGATTTCCTGTCTGGCGATGGGGACAGGAAGTGACAATATATCTCCCCCAATGGAGACACAAGGGATTCCTTTAATTTGCAGAGATTTCCTCTCACTTCCTGTCTGGCAAGGGGAACAGGAAGTGACGGTAAATCTCCCCCAAATGGGGACACAAGGGATTCCTTTCATTTGCAGAGATTTCCTGTCTGGTGATGGGGACAGGAAGTGACGATAAATCTCCCCCAATGGGGACACAAGGGATTCCTTTAATTTGCAGAGATTTCCTCTCACTTCCTGTCTGGCGATGGGGACAGGAAGTGACGATAAATCTCCCCCAATGGGGACACAAGGGATTCCTTTAATGTGCAGAGATTTCCTCTCTCTTCCTGTCTGGTGATGGGGACAGGAAGTGACGATAAATCTCCCCCAATGGGGACACAAGGGATTCCTTTACTTTGCAGAGATTTCCTCTCACTTCCTGTCTGGCGATGGGGACAGGAAGTGACGATAAATCTCTCCCAATGGAGACACTAGGGATTCCTTTAATTTTCAGAGACTTCCTGTCTGCCGATGGGGACAGGAAGTGACGATAAATCTCTCCCAATGGGGACACAAGGGATTCCTTTAATGTGCAGAGATTTCCTCTCACTTCCTGTTTGGCGATGGGGACAGGAAGTGACGATAAATCTCCACCAATGGGGTCACAAGGGATTCCTTTAATTTGCAGAGACTTCCTGTCTGCCGATGGGGACAGGAAGTGACGATAAATCACCACCAATGGGGTCACAAGGGATTCCTTTAATGTGCAGAGATTTCCTCTCACTTCCTGTCTGGCGATGGGGACAGGAAGTGACGATAAATCTCTCCCAATGGGGACACAAGGGATTCCTTTAATGTGCAGAGATTTCCACTCACTTCCTGTTTGGCGATGGGGACAGGAAGTGACGATAAATCTCCCCCAATGGGGACACAAGGGATTCAATTAATTTGCAGAGATTTCCTCTCACTTCCTGTCTGGCGATGGGGACAGGAAGTGACGATAAATCTCCCCCAATGGGGTTACAGATGGTGGAAATAAACCTGACAGGGGATGTAACCCTCCTTTATTCTTTCCAAAGTGAAAACAAAAGGTTTTTGCCTCTTTGGGGTTTTCACTGTTCAGAGTTACACTGACATCTAGTGGCGGTTCAGGGAAACTACAACTTCTATACTTGTGTCATTTGGTTTCTCCCTCGGCCCCCCCCCCCACCCTTCTAGTTAGTTCAGTCCCAGCTGGCTCCTCCTTGTTTCTCCCACGTGACCTCAGTGGTGTCTGTAGACTGGAAGGAGGTAAGTCATTTCTCTGCAATTCACCCAACTTTATATAAAGTCACATTGTGTCACATTCCCCCTCTGCGCCCCCCAAGAAAGAGGGAAAAGGGGGCTTCAAAAGGCAGAAAGTTTTTTGTTTTTTTTAATGCATTTTATTCTGATTGGACACAGACAGCGGGGGTGGGGCTCCCATAGTAAGCCGCTTGCCGCGGCGGCGAGAGGGAGGGGCTTGATGCGCCGACACAGGGACCCGAGAAGAGGAGGATGTGGGGGGCTGCTCTGCGCAAAACCAAATGTTTGTTGTTTTTCAACTTTCAACTTTCCTGGCCAGGCAATTTTTTTGCAATACCGCGCTGCGTCGCTTTAACTGGGCGCTGTACAAAAAATAAAATTGACGTGTCCCCCCCACAAATAGAGATTTATTTTGGTGGTATTTTATTTGATCACCTCTGCGTTTTTTTTTTTTTGCGCTATAATTAATAAATTAAATTTAATAATAAAAAAAAAAAAAACTTTGAAAAAAATTGCTATAAACGCACCCAATAAAAAAAAAATATCGAATTTCTTCATCAATTTAGGCCAATATATATTCTGCAAATTTTTTTTTTAACCAAAAAACATTTATTTTTATTTATTTTTTACCAAAATATGTATTCTGCTACTTTTTTATTTTTTTACCAAAATATGTATTCTCCTACATTTTTTTAGTAAAAAAAAAAAAAAAACGCAATAAGCGTATATTAATTTGGTTTGCGCAAAAGTCTACAAACTATGGAATATTTTTATGTAATTTTTTTTTTAATATTTCTCTATATATATATATATATATATAATTTTTTTTTTCTTTTTTACTATTAACCAGTTCGCGCCCACGCTGTAGTCGAAAGACATCTACAGCGCGGCGCTCAATTGCCGGGAGGGGGTCCCTGGACGTCCTCCCCTTTGCGTGCACTGTGATCATCGTGTCACTGAAATAATACATTTAATTAATAATTATTTTATTTATTTTTTAAATAAATTGCTATAAATGCACCCAATAAAAAAAAAAAAAACGAATTTCTTCATCAATTTAGGCCAATATATATTCTGCTATTTTTAATTTTTTTTTTACCAAAAATATGTATTCTGCTACTTTTTTTTTTTTTTAACCAAAAATATGTATTCTGCTACTTTTTTTTTTTTTTTACCAAAAATATGTATTCTGCTACATATTTTTAGTACAACAAACAAAAAAAAATCGCAATAAGCGTATATTAATTTGGTTTGCGCAAAAGTCTACAAACTATGGAATATTTTTATGTAATTTTTTTTATATATATATATATATATATATATTTTTTTTTTTACCAAAAATATGTAGCAGATTACACATTGGCCTAAATTGATGAAGAAATTCGATTTTTTTACATGTTTTTTATTGGGTGCGTTTATAGCAATTTATTAAAAAAATAAATACAATTATTATTAATTCAATTTATTAATTCAGTGACACGATGATCACAGTGCGCGCAAAGGGGAGGACTGGTTAATAAGTAAAAAAGGAAAAAAAAAATATATATATATATTTTTTTCTTTTTAACTATTAACCAGTTTGCGCCCGCGCTGTAGTCGAAAGACATCTACAGCGTGGCGCTCAATTGCCGGGAGGGTGTCCCTGGATGTCCTCCCGTTCGTACACACGCCCGACGCGCGCTGTGATCACCGAGTCACTGAGACTACAGCGCGGGGTGGCGAGCTGAGAAAAGATAAAAACGCAATAAGCGTATATTAATTTGGCTTGCGCAAAAGTCTACAAACTTTGTAATATTTTTATGGAAATTCTTTATATATATATATATATATATTATATTATATTATATTTTTACTATTAACCAGTTTGCGCCCGCGACATCTACAGCGCGGCGCTCAATCGCTGGGACGGCGTCCCCTGGACTGTGATCACTGTGCTAATTTTTTTTTTTATTGGGTGCGTTTATAGCAATTTATTTAAAAAATAAATAAACGTATTATTAATTTAATTTATTTATTCAGTGACACGATGTGTCACTGAATAAATAAATTAAATTAATAATATATATTTTTTTTTTTTAAATAAATTGCTATAAACGCACCCAATAAAAAAATGTAAAAAAAAATCGAATATCTTCATCAATTTAGGCCAATTTATATTCTGCTACATATTTTTGTTAAAAAAAAAAAAATCGCAATAAGCGCATATTAATTTGGTTTGCGCAAAAGTCTACAATCACTTTTTGCGATTCGGCACTGCGTCACTTTAACTGACAATTGCGCGGTCGTGCGACGTGGCTCCCAAACAAAACTGACGTCCTTTTTTTCCCCACAGATAGAGCTTTCTTTTGGTGGTATTTGATCCCCTCTGCGGTTTTTATTTTTTGCGCTTTAAACACTTTTGTAAAATATTTTCTTCATCGGAAAATCCGTTGGTGTGTACATTGCGGCATTGGTGTCCGGAACTCTCCCTGCACTTCAATACCAAGACGAGAGCAGCTGGGTCCAATTACATCGGAGGACACACACACCTGCTAGCCAGAGGGCGGCTCCCATTTTTTTTGGACAATCAAATTGCCGTTACACATTGATGTGATTTTTTGTTTTCCACTTTGTTCCTGTCCAGCCACTGTGCCCATGCCTCACTGTGCCCATGCCCCACTGACTGCCCGGCTGGTGACCCGGGTGGTGGTACGGGTACTGATTACCGTATATACTCGAGTATAAGCCGAGGCACCTAATTTTACCACAAAAAACTGGGAAAACGTATTGACTCGAGTATAAGCCTAGGGTGTCCATCTGCATACCTCACTGTGCCCAACTGCCCATGCCTCACTGTGCCCATGCCTCACTGTGCCCATGCCTCACTGTGTCCATGCCTTACTGTGTCCATGCCTTACTGTGCCCATGCCTCACTGTGTCCCATGCCTCACTGTGTCCCATGCCTCACTGTGTCCCATGCCTCACTGTGTCCCATGCCTCACTGTGTCCCATGCCTCACTGTGTCCCATGCCTCACTGTGTCCCATGCCTCACTGTGTCCCATGCCTCACTGTGCCCATGCCTCACTGTGTCCATGACTAGACTGACGTTTAACATGGGAGTCTATGGAAGGGGTGCCCGAATTGGAAAAAATCGGTGCTCCCCAGTCGTTGGTTCCCCAGACAACAAACTTTGCACACTTGTAGAGAAGAAATGGGGCTATATGTGTGCCAAGTTCCGGGTCCAGAGAACCTACGGCCGGCCGGTACCGGGTCCCCAAATTTACCGGAGAAATAACTGTTTAACATGGGAGTCTATGGAAGGGGTGCCCGGCTTTGAAAAATTGACGCCCCCCCGGCCGTTGGTCCCCCAGACAACAAACTTTGCACACTTGTAGAGGGAGAGTGGGGATACATGTGTGCCAAGTTTGGGGTCCAGGAGACCTACGGCCGGCCGGTACCGGGTCCCCAAATTCTGGGAGATCAGCCACAAAAAGGTGACTCGAGTACAAGCCAAGGGGGGCATTTTCAGCACAAAACAATGTGCTGAAAAACTCGGCTTATACTCGAGTATATACGGTATATAGAGAGTGCATAGAGTATATAGAGTATATAGAGAGTGTATAGAGTATATATGGTATATAGAGAGTGTATAGAGAGTGTATAGAGTATATAGAGAGTGTATAGAGTATATAGAGTATATAGAGAGTATATACGGTATATAGAGAGTATATAGAGTATATAGAGAGTGTATAGAGTATATAGAGAGTGTATAGAGTATATAGAGAGTATATACGGTATATAGAGAGTATATAGAGTATATAGAGAGTGTATAGAGTATATACGGTATATAGAGAGTGTATAGAGTATATAGAGAGTATATACGGTATATAGAGAGTGTATAGAGTATATAGAGAGTGTATAGAGTATATAGAGAGTATATACGGTATATAGAGAGTGTATAGAGTATATAGAGAGTGTATAGAGTATATAGAGAGTATATAGAGTATATAGAGAGTGTATAGAGTATATAGAGAGTGTATAGAGTATATAGAGAGTGTATAGAGCAGGGGTCTTGAATTAAAATTCAAGGAGGTCCGGTCACTAAAATTTTCTTTGGGCCGAGGTCCGAATCTCAAGTCCCAATTTGTCCCCATCACAGTGGATCTTTACATCAGGTGTCGCTATCACAGCACCCCTTTACAACAGGTGTCGCTATCACAGCGCCCCTTTACAACAGGTGTCCCTATCACAGCGCCCCTTTAAATCAGGTGTTCCCATTACAGTGCCCCTTTACAACAGGTGTCCCTATCACAGCGCCCCTTTAAATCAGGTGTTCCCATTACAGTGCCCCTTTACAACAGGTGTCCCTATCACAGCGCCCCTTTAAATCAGGTGTTCCCATTACAGTGCCCCTTTACAACAGGTGTCCCTATCACAGCACCCCTTTAAATCAGGTGTCCCCATGACAGCGCCCCTTTACATCAGGGGTCCCCATCACAGCGCTCCTTTACATCAGGTGTCCCCATCAGAGTCCCCCTTAACATAAAATGTGCCCATCAGCATGCCCCTTAACATAAAATAAGGGTCACGCTGATGGGCACATTTTATGTTAAGGGACACTCTGATGGGCAAATTTTATGTTAAGGGGCACCCTTATGGGCACATTTTATATTAAGGGGCACTCTGCTGGGCACAACAGAACGTGTCCCTTAACATAAAATTTGCCCATCAGAGTGCCCCTTAACATAAAATTTGCCCATGAGAGTGCCCCTTAACATAAAATATGTCCAACAGCATGCCCCTTGACATAAAATGTGCCCATGGGCACATTTTATATTGAGGGACACTCTCATGGGCACATTTTATGTTAAGGGACACCCTGAAAGGGGAAAAATTTATATTAAGGGGCACTCTGATGGGCACAACAAAACATGGCCCTTAACATAAAATCGGCCATTTAGAGTGCCCTTTAATACAAAATGTGCCCATCAGTGTTGCTCTTAAAATAAAATATGCCCATCAGAGTGCCCCTTAACAAAAAATGTCCCCATCAGCAATGTCCCTTAACATAAAATAAGGGTCAGGCTGATGGGCACCTTTTATGTTAATGGGAACTCTGATGGACACATTTTATTTTAAGGGGCACGCTGATGGGTATATTTTTAATGTGTACACAGATGGGCATATTTTATGTTAAGGGGCACTCTGATGGGCACAACAAAATGTGTCCATCAGTGTGCCCCTTAACAAAATATGCCCATCAGTGTGCAGATTAAAAATATACCCATCAGAGTGCCCCTTAAAATAAAATTCGTCCATCAGAGTGCCCCTTAACATAAAAAAGGTGCCCAATAGCGTGACCTTTAAACATATGACCAGCAGTGATCACTAAGAAACATGTCACATACCTTGAATGCAATGCTGCGAGATAAGGAGCCCGGGACCGCGAGTAGCAAGGGGGCAGGGCGCGCATGTGACGTCAAGCCCCTACTCACGGTCCGTGAGTGCAAGCTGGTCAACTCCGAGACCTGCGGTGCGCTCACAGCGTCACTGGTTGCTGGGGAAACCCGCGGCCCCAGCAAACCAACGCTGACAGTAAAATTATACTGGCGGCATTGCGGTCCGGGCAGAAGCATCACTCGGGCCGGACTCGGACCGCGGGCCGCCATTTAGTGACGGCTGGTATAGAGTATATAGAGAGTGTATAGAGTATATAGAGAGTGTATAGAGTATATAGAGAGTATATACGGTATATAGAGAGTGTATAGAGTATATAGAGAGTGTATAGAGTATATAGAGAGTGTATATAGAGTATATACGGTATATAGAGAGTGTATAGAGTATATACGGTATATAGAGAGTGTATAGAGTATATAGAGAGTGTATAGAGTATATACGGTATATAGAGAGTGTATAGAGTATATAGAGAGTATATACGGTATATAGAGAGTGTATAGAGAGTGTATAGAGTATATAGAGAGTGTATAGAGTATATAGAGAGTATATACGGTATATAGAGAGTGTATAGAGTATATAGAGAGTGTATAGAGCAGGCATCACTAAATGGCGGCCCGCGGTCCGCGTCCGGCCCGAGCTGCTGCTCTTTCCGGACCGCGGCGATCGCGCCATTTAGTCGCCGCTTTGGTCCCCAGCCTCCTCCGCTATTATTAGCAGAGGAGCGAACAGCGGGAGGCGGGACCAGAGAGGTAGCTGCCTGTCGTGTTAGATGGGAGGTGATTGGCTGCTAGGAGGCGGTCCTAGCAGCCAATCACCAGTTCGCCGAAAAGTCAACCCGACAGCTCCCGCGCCTTCAGTCCACGACTGTCCCGCCTCCCGCCCCGCGCTCTGTGAAAGGTAGAAGTGGAGAGGGAAGGGAGGAAAATGTATGAAAATGATAAGGATGGGGAGCGGGGGCAGTGCTGTGTGTGTGAAGGGGGGGTCATGTAAAGGGGGCATCATGTAAAGGGGGCAGTACTGTGTGGGGGGAATTATGTGATGGGGCAATATTGTGTGTGGAGGGGGGGAATATGTGATGGGGCAATACTGTATGGGGGGGGGGGATCTGTGATGGGGGTCATGTAAAGGGGCAATACTGTATGGGGGGGGATCTGTGATGGGGGTCATGTAAAGGGGAAATACTGTGGGGGGGGGATATGTGATGGGGCAATACTGTGTGGTGAGATATGTGATGGGGTCATGTAAAGGGGGCAATACTGTGTGGGGGATATGTGATGGGGCAATACTGTGTGGTGGGATATGTGATGAGGTCATGTAAAGGGGGCAATACTGTGTGGGGGGATATGTAATGGGGCAATACTGTGTGGGGGGATATGTAATGGGGCAATACTGTGTGGGGGGATATGTGATGGGGCAATACTGTGTGGGGGATATGTAATGGGGCAATACTGTGTGGGGGGATATGTGATGGGGCAATACTGTGTGGGGTGATATGTAATGGGGCAATACTGTGTGGGGGGATATGTAATGGGGCAATACTGTGTGGGGGGATCTGTGATGGGGCAATACTGTGTGGGGGGATCTGTGATGGGGCAATACTGTGTGGGGGGATATGTGATGGGGCAATACTGTGTGGGGATATGTAATGGGGCAATACTGTGTGGGGGGATATGTGATGGGGCAATACTGTGTTTGGGGATATTAGATGGGGCAATACTGTGTGGGGGGATCTGTGATGGGGTCATGTAAAGGGGGCAATAATGTGTGGGGGATATGTTATGGGGCAATAATGTGTGGGGGATATGTGATGGGGGTCATGTAAAGGGGGCAAAACTGTGTGGGGGGATATGTAATGTGGTAATACTGTGTGGGGGATATGTGATGGGGTCATGTAAAGGGGGCAAAACTGTGTGGGGGGATATGTAATGGAGCAATACTGTGTGGGGGATATGTGATGGGGCAATACTGTGTTGGGAGATATGTGATGGGGTAATACTGTGTGGGGTGATATGTAATGGGGCAATACTGTGTGGGGGATATGTGATGGGGTAATACTGTGTGGGGTGATATGTAATGGGGCAATACTGTGTGGGGGATATGTGATGGGGTAATATACTGTGTGGGGGGGATATGTGATGGGGCAATACTGTGTGGGGGGATATGTGAAGGGGGGTAATACTGTGTGGGGTGATATGTGAAGGGGGTAATACTGTGTGGGGGGATATGTGAAGGGGGACAGGGCTGTGGTGGGGAAGATGTGAAGCGGACAACCAGCTGCGCACAAAATGAGGTGCTGCACAGAAAACGTAAAGGGGTACCATTGACTCCTAAATGCACTAAAATGCAAAGTGCAATTTTCTGCACATGGAAATTGCATGGTACAAACGCATCATGCAGTTTCCTTGTGGCTGCCTTTTTAAAAAGATGCCAGGACCTTTTCCCAGCAGAAACACAGGCGCAGCAGCCCATTCAAACGAATGGTGTGTCGTGCCTGCACCCCTGGGCTGCAATGTAAAGAATTGGGGTAATTGCACGAAACTGCGATGCGGACCTCGGCTGGAAGAAAATTTTACTTATCGGACCTCCATGAATTTTAATTCAATACCCCTGGTATAGAGTATATAGAGAGTGTATAGAGTGTATAGAGTATATAGAGAGTGTATAGAGTATATAGAGAGTGTATAGAGTATATAGAGAGTGTATAGAGTATATAGAGAGTGTATAGAGTATATAGAGAGTGTATAGAGTATATACGGTATATAGAGAGTGTATAGAGTATATACGGTATATAGAGAGTGTATAGAGTATATACGGTATATAGAGAGTGTATAGAGTATATACGGTATATAGAGAGTGTAGAGAGTATATACGGTATATAGAGAGTATATATGGTAATCTGTTCACAGGTGTGGATCATTCCACTACAGGATAGGGGGGGGGGGGTACAGGAATACACGGCCCCGTTTTAGGAGTTTTATTTGCCGGGGTCTCCTGTATTGGTGGCTTTGGGTATCAACTAGGTACTTAATCCTTTCATGACTCTGCATTACTACTGACCCCTGCACTATTCATTACTACTGACCCCTGCACTATTCATTACTACTGACCCCTGCACTATTCATTACTACTGACCCCTGCACTATTCATTACTACTGACCCCTGCACTATTCATTACTACTGACCCCTGCACTATTCATTACTACTGACCCCTGCACTATTCATTACTACTGACCCCTGCACTATTCATTACTACTGACCCCTGCACTCTGCATTACTACTGACCCCTGCACTCTGCATTACTACTGACCCCTGCACTCTGCATTACTACTGACCCCTGCACTATTCATTACTACTGACCCCTGCACTCTGCATTACTACTGACCCCTGCACTCTGCATTACTACTGACCCCTAGACTCTGCATTACTACTGACCCCTGCACTATTCATTACTACTGACCCCTGCACTCTGCATTAGTACAGATCACTGAACACCACAGCACTTACTACTGACCCCTGCACTCTGCATTACTACTGACCCCTGCACTCTGCATTACCACTGACCTCTGAATACTGTGTTCCTTACCCCTGCACTTATACCTCCTCCTCATACTGACCTGTCCATGATGAGCCCCCCGAGGGTCACATGACTTTCCTATGACTTTGTGTTGTCAGATTTCTTACAGTTTGATATTCACATAGAAGGAAGAAATGTGGGCGGCCCCCATGGCGTCGGGGTCCAGGAAACGCAGCGGCAGATCCAATGCAATGTCCTGGTCCGGTGAGTACAATTCAGGGAGGGGATTTGGTTTTCTCATAGGGGGGTGGAGGGGTTGTATTGGGTGTAGGGGGACATTTTTTGTGGGTACTGACTTTTGACCTCTATACTCTGTGCATTACTTCCTCCTGAGCCCTGCACTCTGTGCCTTACTTCCTCCTGAGCCCCGCACTCTGTACATTACTCGCTCCTGATCCCCGCACTCTGTACATTACTCGCTCCTGAGCCCCGCACTCTGTGCCTTACTTCCTCCTGAGCCCCGCACTCTGTGCCTTACTTCCTCCTGACCCCCGCACTCTGTGCCTTACTTCCTCCTGAGCCCCGCACTCTGTGCCTTACTTCCTCCTGAGCCCTGCACTCTGTGCCTTACTTCCTCCTGAGCCCCGCACTCTGTGCCTTACTTCCTCCTGAGCCCCGCACTCTGTGCCTTACTTCTTCCTGAGCCCCGCACTCTGTGCATTACTTCCTCCTGACCCCCGCACTCTGTGCCTTACTTCCTCCTGAGCCCCGCACTCTGTGCCTTAATTCCTCCTGAGCCCTGCACTCTGTGCATTACTTCCTCCTGAGCCCTGCACTCTGTGCATTACTTCCTCCTGAGCCCTGCACTCTGTGCCTTACTTCCTCCTGAGCCCTGCACTCTGTGCCTTACTTCCTCCTGATCCCCGCACTCTGTGCATTACTTTCTCCTGAGCCCCGCACTCTGTGCATTACTTCCTCCTGATTCCCGCACTCTGTGCATTACTTCCTCCTGATCCCTGCACTCTGTGCATTACTTCCTCCTGAGCCCCGCACTCTGTGCATTACTTCCTCCTGATCCCCGCACTCTGTACATTACTCGCTCCTGATCCCCGCACTCTGTGCATTACTTCCTCCTGAGCCCCGCACTCTGTGCATTACTTCCTCCTGAGCCACGCACTCTGTGCCTTACTTCCTCCTGAGTCCTGCACTCTGTGCATTACTTCCTCCTGACCCCCTGCACTCTGTGCATTACTTCCTTCCTCCTGAGCCCCGCACTCTGTGCCTTACTTCCTCCTGAGCCCCGCACTCTGTACATTACTCGCTCCTGATCCCCGCACTCTGTGCATTACTCGCTCCTGAGCCCCGCACTCTGTGCATTACTTCCTCCTGAGCCCCGCACTCTGTGCATTACTTCCTCCTGAGCCCCGCACTCTGTGCCTTACTTCCTCCTGAGCCCCGCACTCTGTACATTACTCGCTCCTGATCCCCGCACTCTGTGCATTACTTCCTCCTGATCCCTGCACTCTGTGCATTACTTCCACCTGAGCCCTGCACTCTGTGCCTTACTTCCTCCTGAGCCCCGCACTCTGTGCCTTACTTCCTCCTGAGCCCCGCACTCTGTGCCTTACTTCCTCCTGACCCCCGCACTCTGTGCCTTACTTCCTCCTGACCCCCGCACTCTGTGCCTTACTTCTTCCTGACCCCCGCACTCTGTGCCTTACTTCCTCCTGACCCCCGCACTCTGTGCATTACCTCCTCCTGACCCCCGCACTCTGTGCATTACCTCTTCCTGACCCCCGCACTCTGTGCCTTACTTCCTCCTGATCCCCGCACTCTGTGCATTACCTCCTCCTGACCCCCGCACTCTGTGCATTACTTCCTCCTGACCCCCGCACTCTGTGCCTTACTTCCTCCTGACCCCCGCACTCTGTGCCTTACTTCCTCCTGAGCCCCGCACTCTGTGCATTACTTCCTCCTGAGCCCCGCACTCTGTGCATTACTTCCTCCTGAGCCCCGCACTTTGTTCATTACTTCCTCCTGAGCCCTGCACTCTGTGCATTACTTCCTCCTGACCCCTGCACTCTGTGCATTACTTCCTCCTGAGCCCCGCACTCTGTGCCTTACTTCCTCCTGACCCCCGCACTCTGTGCATTACCTCCTCCTGACCCCCGCACTCTGTACATTACTTCCTCCTGACCCCCGCACTCTGTGCATTACTTCCTCCTGACCCCCGCACTCTGTGCCTTACTTCCTCCTGACCCCCGCACTCTGTGCATTACCTCCTCCTGACCCCTGCACGCTGTATTAGACCCCTTTTACACTGAAGCGTTTTTACAGCCTTTTAGCGTTAAACATAGCGCTATTAAAACGCCCGGGACCCGCGGAGCCAATCGCCGCTGGAGTCCCGCGATCGGTCGCCGGAGCTGAAGAACGGGGAGAGCCGTATGTAAACACACCTTCCCCCTTCTTCACTGTGGCGCCGTCATCGATCGAGTGATGCCTTTTATAGGGAAACACAATCGATGACCTCACACCTACAGCCACACCCCCCTACAGTTGTAAACACACTTCAGGGAACACATAACCCCATCAGCGCCCCCTGTGGTTAACTCCCAAACTGCAACTGTCATTTTCACAATAAACAATGCAATTTAAATGCATTTTTTGCTGTGAAAATGACAATGGTCCCAAAAATGTGTCAAAATTGTCCGAAGTGTCCGCCATAATGTCGCAGTCACGAAAAAATTCGCTGATCGCCGCCATTAGTAGTAAAAAAAAAAAAAAAAAAATGCAATAAAACTATCCCCTATTTTGTAAACGCTATAAATTTTGCGCAAACCAACCGATAAACGCTTATTGCGATTTTTTTTTTTTTTACCAAAAATAGGTAGAAGAATACGTATCGGCCTAAACTGAGGGGAAAATATGTTTTTTTTTTTTATATATTTTTGGGGGATATTTATTATAGCAAAAAGTAAAAAATATTATTTTTTTTCAAAATTGTCGCTCTATTTTTTTTTATAGCGCAAAAAATAAAAACCGCAGAGGTGATCAAATACCACCAAAAGAAAGCTCTATTTGTGGGGGGAAAAAAGGACGCCAATTTTGTTTGGGAGCCACGTCGCACGACCGCGCAATCGTCAGTTAAAGCGACGCAGTGCCGAATCGCAAAAACTCTCCGGGTCCTTTACCTGCCTAAAGGTCCGGGTCTTAAGTGGTTAAATGTCACCATATCGCTACACTTAGAGGCTCCTCTCTTCTCTTTTACACTCAGTTGTGACGTGACGCTGCTCTTATATCAAGACATCGCTTGTATATCAAGGCAACATTGATGAAAGAATTTTGCTTCTCTTGCAAAACGCTCTCAAACCAAGTTACTCTCAAACCAAGGTTTTACTGTATAACCCAAAATAAAAGATGAAGTCACGCCGAGTAAATAGATACAAAGCCTTTTCTGGCGCTTTTTTTTTTTTTCTCTACAATTATTTATAACCCCCAAACATATATATACAGTAAAACCTTGGTTTGAGAGTAACTTGGTTTGAGAGCGTTTTGCAAGACAAGCAAAAATGTTCTGATAAATTTTGCCTTGATATACAAGCGATGTCTTGATATAAGAGCAGCGTCATGTCACAGCTGAGTATAAAAGAGAAGAAAGGCGCCTCCTCTAAGTGTAGCAATATGGTTACATTTAATGAAGGGACAACATTTATCAACTTATTGCTACACTTAGAGGCGCCTCTCTTCTCTTTTATACTGTAAAAAAAATGCTTTGATATACAAGCGCTTTGGATTACAAGCATGTTTCTGGAACAAATTATCCTCGCAATCCAAGGTTTATATATATATATATATATATATATATATATATATATATATTTATATTTAGCAGAGACCCTAGAGAATAAAATGGTAGTTGTCGCAGCAATTTTTCTTAAAAAAAATCAAAAACCCAATTTTCTGGTACAATATAAAGATTAGGATTGTCCCGATACCACTTTTTTTAAGACGGAGTACAAGTACCGATACTTTTTTTAAATGCCATGTGACAGTTTCTCAAAGCACAATACAGATTAGGTGGCACTGATCTGCAGCACTGATAAATGTCAGGTGGCACTGACAGCTGGGGGGCACTGACAGGTGGCACTGACTGACGGCTAAGGGGCACTAGAAGGTGGCACTGACGGCTTGCAGGCACTGATAGGTGACATTTTTTGGCACTGATGGGCAGGCACTAACATGCCATTAGGGAAAGCTGACTGGCAGATGGCACTGACGGCTGACACTGGCAGATGGCACTGACCACTGGCAGGTGGCACTGACGGCTGGCACTGGCAGGTGGCACTGATGGCTGGCGGGCACTGGCAGGTGGCACTGACGGCTGGGGGGCATTGACAGGTGGCACTCATGGCTGGGGGGCACTGGCAGGTGGCACTGACAGCTGGGGGGCACTGACAGGTGGCACTGATGGCTAAGGGGCACTGGCAGGTGGCACTGACGGCTGGGTGGCACTGGCAGATGGCACTGACGGCTAAAGGGGCACTGGTAGGTGGCACTGACGGCTAAGGGGCACTGGTAGGTGGCACTGACGGCTGGCTGGCACTGGCAGATGGCACTGACGGCTGGGGGGTACTGGCAGGTGGCACTGACGGCTAAGGGGCACTGGTAGGTGGCACTGACGGCTGGCTGGCACTGGCAGATGGCACTGACGGCTGGGGGGTACTGGCTGGGGGGCACTGGCAGGTGGCACTGACGGCTAAGGGGCACTGGCAGTTGGCACTAGCAGATGACACTGATGGCTGGCAGGCACTAGAAGGTGACATTTTTGGGCACTGATGGGCAGGCACTAAAATGCCATTAGGGAAGGCTGCCTGCAACGCCTATCCTGGTACACCCCGCACTCGGCCGCATAACAGCAGCAGCGGCCATACTGTAGCCGAGTGCAGGGTGTACCAAGACGGGCGTCTCTGACAGCAACACGAAGTGTCACTTCCGCGACCGAATGCGGCGGCTCCGGTCGCCCTGAACTCTGCGCTCCGCTCCGCCTGCTACTCCGCCAGGTATCAGCTAAGACATCGGGAGCATTTGTGCGAGTACGAGTACTGGCGCAAATGCTCGGTATCGGCCCCGATACCAACACAAGTATGGGGACAACCCTATAAAAGATGATGTCACACCGAGTAAATGGATACCAAACACGTGGCGCTTTAAAATAACATATGTTCGCGGAATAGCGCCAAACAGCGGCACTTACAAAACTCCACAGGCGATGCTTTAGAAATGTTTACAGGTTACCAGTTTAGAGTTACAGAGGAGGTCTAGCGCTAGAATTATCGCTCTCGCTCTGACGTTCGCGGTGATACCTCACTCTGTGCGGTGCGAACGCCGTTTACATATGCGGCTTACTTATGCGTTCGCTTCTGAAAAGAAAACGCCGCGCGACATAAAATTTTTTTTTTTTTTTTAGAATAGGAATTTTCTCTAAAATAAAGAAAACAACGCGTCTCCGGCGGCCGGATGTGAGCGGAAATTGCGCCGACCTTTTCTGCTATTGTGAAATCAGATCCCCCGCAGGAGACATTTGATGAAATAGACCCTGGAAACCCTCCGCACAGGAGGGGGCAGCGTCCCCCTCTCATCCTCCTCCAGTCCGCAATAACCGGAGATTGACCGCCGGGCGCAGGAGGAAACGTTCGCTTATATAAGTCTCCAGAAAGGAGGAGAACGGTGCAGACCCGGCGAGTGACGGCCGACAATTTCATCCATTCTGCCGGAAAAAAAACGCCGATCCGGTTCTGTTCTGTTATTATTTACGGAAGGTTCTCAGAGTGTAACAGAAGGGATAACATTCGACTCTATGGGGAAGAAGACAGAGATACATTGTATCAGGAGAGAACATTCGTCTCCATTGTAGAAACACGAAAAGTGACCATCAGAGTTTCCGAGATCCGTCCTTTATTATCCTAAAGATCCATCCCAGATATGAATGTTGTTACATTGTAACAGCTTGGGCCAACTGACCATTGACCCCTGAGCACCCCATGTCACCCATTGACCCCTGAGCACCCCATGTAACCCATTGACCCCTGAGCACCCCATGTCACCCATTGACCCCTGAGCACCCCATGTCATCCATTGACCCCCTGAGCCCCCCCAATGTCACCCATTGACCCCTGAGCACCCCACGTCACCCATTGACCCCTGAGCATCCCATGTCATCCATTGACCCCCTGAGCATCCCATGTCATCCATTGACCCCTGAGCCTCCCACGTCACCCATTGACCCCCTGAGCACCCCATGTCATCCATTGATCCCTGAGCACCCCACGTCATCCATTGACCCCTGAGC
The DNA here is from genome assembly GCF_905171775.1 of Rana temporaria. Lineage (NCBI taxonomy): Eukaryota > Metazoa > Chordata > Amphibia > Anura > Ranidae > Rana > Rana temporaria. Next base: position 423,952,428 of record NC_053493.1, on the reverse strand, counting down.
ACCCCACGTCATCCATTGACCCCTGAGCCTCCCATGTCATCCATTGACCCCTGAGCACCCCATGTCATCCATTGACCCCTGAGCCTCTCATGTCATCCATTGACCCCTGAGCACCCCATGTCACCCATTGACCCCTGAGCTTCCCATGTCATCCATTGACCCCTGAGCCTCCCATGTCACCCATTGACCCCTGAGCACCCCACGTCACCCATTGACCCCTGAGCACCCCATGTCATCCATTGACACCTGAGCACCCCACGTCATCCATTGACCCCTGAGCACCCCATGTCACCCATTGACCCCTGAGCACCCCATGTCACCCATTGACCCCTGAGCCTCCCACGTCATCCATTGACCCCCTGAGCCTCCCATGTCATCCATTGACCCCTGAGCCTCCCATGTCACCCATTGACCCCTGAGCTTCCCATGTCATCCATTGACCCCCTGAGCCTCCCATGTCATCCATTGACCCCTGAGCACCCCATGTCACCCATTGACCCCCTGAGCACCCCATGTCACCCATTGACCCCTGAGCACCCCACGTCACCCATTGACCCCTGAGCACCCCATGTCATCCATTGACACCTGAGCACCCCACGTCATCCATTGACCCCTGAGCACCCCACGTCATCCATTGACCCCTGAGCACCCCACGTCACCCATCGACCCCTGAGCACCCCATGTCATCCATTGACCCCTGAGCACCCAACGTCACCCATTGACCCCTGAGCACCCAACGTCACCCATTGACCCCTGAGCACCCAACGTCATCCATTGACACCTGAGCACCCCACGTCATCCATTGACCCCTGAGCACCCCATGTCATCCATTGACCCCTGAGCCTTTCGTGTCATCCATTGACCCCTGAGCCTCCCATGTCATCCATTGACACCTGAGCACCCCATGTCATCCATTGACACCTGAGCACCCCATGTCATCCATTGACCCCTGAGCACCCCATGTCATCCATTGACCCCTGAGCACCCCATGTCATCCACTGACCCCTGAGCATCCCATGTCATCCACTGACCCCTGAGCACCCCATGTCATCCATTGACCCCTGAGCACCCCATGTCATCCACTGACCCCTGAGCATCCCATGTCATCCATTGACCCCTGAGCACCCCATGTCATCCATTGACCCCTGAGCTTCCCATGTCACCCATTGACCCCCTGAGCCTCCTGTGTCATTCATTGACCCCTGAGCACCCCATGTCATCCATTGACCCCTGAGCCTCCCATGTCACCCATTGACCCCTGAGCACCCCATGTCACCCATTGACCCCTGAGCCTCCCATGTCATCCATTGACCCCTGAGCACCCCATGTCATCCATTGACCCCCTGAGCCTCCCATGTCATCCATTGACCCCTGAGCACCCCACGTCACCCATTGACCCCTGAGCCTTCCGTGTCATCCATTGACCCCTGAGCCTTCCGTGTCATTCATTGACCCCTGAGCCTCCCATGTCATCAATTGACCCCTGAGCCTCCCGTGTCATCCATTGACCCCTGAGCACCCCATGTCATCCATTGACCCCTGAGCCTCCCATGTCACCCATTGACCCCCTGAGCCTCCCATGTCATCCATTGACCCCTGAGCTTCCCATGTCATCCATTGACCCCTGAGCCTCCCATGTCACCCATTGACCCCCTGAGCCTCCCATGTCACCCATTGACCCCCTGATCACCCCATGTCATCCATTGACCCCTGAGCTTCCAATGTCACCCATTGACCCCTGAGCACCCCATGTCACCCATTGACCCCCTGAGCCTCCCACGTCATCCATTGACCCCTGAGCACCCCATGTCACCCATTGACCCCCTGAGCCTCCCATGTCACCCATTGACCCCTGAGCACCCCATGTCACCCATTGATCCCTGAGCACCCCACGTCATCCATTGACCCCTGAGCACCCCACGTCATCCATTGACCCCTGAGCACCCCCTCATGTCACCCATTGACCCCTGAGCCTCTCATGTCACCCATTGACCCCTGAGAACCCCATGTCACCCATTGACCCCCTGAGCACTCCATGTCACCCATTGACCCCCTGAGCCTCCCATGTCATCCATTGACCCCTGAGCCTCCCATGTCATCCATTGACCCCTGAGCACCCCATGTCATCCATTGACCCCCTGAGCATCCCATGTCATCCATTGACCCCTGAGCCTCCCATGTCACCCATTGACCCCTGAGCACCCCATGTCACCCATTGACCCCTGAGCATCCCACGTCATCCATTGACCCCTGAGCACCCCACGTCACCCATTGACCCCTGAGCCTTCCGTGTCATCCATTGACCCCTGAGCCTCCCGTGTCATCCATTGACCCCTGAGCCTCCCATGTCATCCATGGACCCCTGAGCCTCCCATGTCATCCATTGACCCCTGAGCCTCCCATGTCATCCATTGACCCCTGAGCCTCCCGTGTCATCCATTGACCCCTGAGCCTCCCATGTCATCCATTGACCCCTGAGCCTCCCATGTCACCCATTGACCCCTGAGCCTCCCATGTCATCCATTGACCCCTGAGCTTCCAATGTCACCCATTGACCCCTGAGCACCCCATGTCATCCATTGACCCCTGAGCACCCCATGTCATCCATTGACCCCTGAGCACCCCACGTCATCCATTGACCCCTGAGCCTCCCATGTCATCCATGGACCCCTGAGCCTCCCATGTCATCCATTGACCCCTGAGCCTCCCATGTCATCCATTGACCCCTGAGCCTCCCGTGTCATCCATTGACCCCTGAGCCTCCCGTGTCATCCATTGACCCCTGAGCCTCCCATGTCATCCATTGACCCCTGAGCTTCCAATGTCACCCATTGACCCCTGAGCACCCCATGTCATCCATTGACCCCTGAGCACCCCATGTCATCCATTGACCCCTGAGCACCCCACGTCATCCATTGACCCCTGAGCCTCCCATGTCACCCATTGACCCCTGAGCACCCCATGTCACCCATTGACCCCTGAGCCTCCCATGTCACCCATTGACCCCTGAGCCTCCCATGTCACCCATTGACCCCTGAGCCTCCCATGTCACCCATTGACCCCTGAGCACCCCATGTCATCCATTGACCCCTGAGTCTCCCATGTCATCCATTGACCCCTGAGCACCCCATGTCATCCATTGACCCCTGAGCATCCCATGTCATCCATTGACCCCTGAGTCTCCCATGTCATCCATTGACCCCTGAGCACCCCCTCATGTCACCCATTGACCCCTGAGCACCCCATGTCATCCATTGACCCCTGAGCACCCCATGTCATACATTGACCCCCTGAGCACCCCATGTCATACATTGACCCCCTGAGCACCCCATGTCACCCATTGACCCCTGAGCATCCCACGTCATCCATTGACCCCTGAGCCTCCCATGTCATCCATTGACCCCTGAGCATCCCACGTCATCCACTGACCCCTGAGCACCCCATGTCATCCATTGACCCCTGAGCCTCCCATGTCATCCATTGACCCCTGAGCACCCCATGTCACCCATTGACCCCTGAGCACCCCATGTCACCCATTGACCCCTGAGCCTCCCATGTCATCCATTGACCCCTGAGCCTCCCATGTCATCCATTGACCCCTGAGCACCCCATGTCATCCATTGACCCCTGAGCACCCCATGTCATCCATTGACCCCCTGAGCACCCCATGTCATCCATTGACCCCCTGAGCACCCCACGTCATCCATTGACCCCCTGAGCACCCCACGTCATCCATTGACCCCTGAGCACCCCATGTCATCCATTGACCCCCTGAGCACCCCATGTCATCCATTGACCCCTAAGCTTCCCATGTCATCCATTGACCCCCTGAGCCTCTCATGTCACCCATTGACCCCTGAGCCTCCCATGTCATCCACTGACCCCTGAGCCTCCCATGTCATCCACTGACCCCTGAGTCTCCCATGTCATCCATTGACCCCTGAGCACCCCACATCACCCATTGACCCCTGAGCCTCCCATGTCATCTATTGACCCCTGAGCACCCCACATCATCCATTTACCCCTGAGCTTCCCATGTCATCCATTGACTCCTGAGCTTCCCATGTCATCCATTGACCCCTGAGCACCCCACGTCATACATTGACCCCCTGAGCACCCCACGTCACCCATTGACCCCTGAGCCTCCAATGTCATCCATTGACCCCCTGAGCATCCCATGTCATCCATTGACCCCTGAGCCTCCCATGTCACCCATTGACCCCTGAGCCTCCCATGTCATCCATTGACCCCTGAGCCTCCCATGTCATCCATTGACCCCTGAGCCTCCGATGTCATCCATTGACCCCTGAGCTTCCCGTGTCATCCATTGACCCCTGAGCTTCCAATGTCACCCATTGACCCCTGAGCATCCCATGTCATCCATTGACCCCTGAGCCTCCCGTGTCATCCATTGACCCCTGAGCATCCCGTGTCATCCATTGACCCCTGAGCATCCCGTGTCATCCATTGACCCCTGAGCATCCCATGTCATCCATTGACCCCTGAGCACCCCATGTCACCCATTGACCCCCTGAGCACCCCATGTCACCCATTGACCCCCTGAGCACCGCATGTCATTCATTGACCCCTGAGCACCCCATGTCATCCATTGACCCCCTGAGCACCCCATGTCATACATTGACCCCCTGAGCACCCCATGTCACCCATTGACCCCTGAGCACCCCATGTCACCCATTGACCCCTGAGCCTCCCATGTCATCAATTGACCCCCTGAGCACCCCATGTCACCCATTGACCCCTGAGCACCTTGTGTCATCCATTGACCCCTGAGCACCCCATGACATACATTGACCCCCTGAGCACCCCATGTCACCCATTGACCCCTGAGCACCCCATGTCACCCATTGACCCCTGAGCCTCCCATGTCATCCATTGACCCCTGAGCACCCCGTGTTACCCATTGACCCCTGAGCACCCCATGTCACCCATTGACCCCTGAGCACCTTGTGTCATCCATTGACCCCTGAGCCTCCCATGTCATCCATTGACCCCTGAGCACCCCGTGTCACCCATTGACCCCTGAGCACCCCGTGTCATCCATCCTGTCTCTCTGGGACTTGTGGGGAAACCTGCACTCTGGACTGGCTGGTGGTCCGGATAGGACTGTCACTTCATTCAGATCAGGACTGCAGTCTGCCATTTAGGGATGCTTGCTCTACTCAATCTCTGTGTATAAAAGGATGACTACAACCTGTTACTCCATCCTACCTTCTAAGTAGAGGGGGGGGGGGGACAAAGTGATGACCTTCATAAAACTGGAGGCATGTCCGCCCTTTTTCCACAGGGGGTGTATATATCATGGGGTTTGTGTACATATCATAGTAGGGTCGGTGTACTCCTCTACAGTATATATAATATACCCCCTGATCATTGTACTCCTCTGTGTAGTATGATATACAGTATATATACCCCCTGATCATTGTACTCCTCTGTGTAGTATGATATACAGTATATATACCCCATGATCATTGTACTCCTCTGTGTAGTAGGATATACAGTATATATACCCCCTGATCATTGTACTCCTCTGTGTAGTATGATATACAGTATATATACCCCATGATCATTGTACTCCTCTGTGTAGTATGATATACAGTATATATAATATACCCCCTGATCATTGTACTCCTCTGTGTAGTATGGTGTCCCTTCTGGTTGTAGTTCTCCTGGCGGCCGCTTCTCTCCGATGGCGCCGTGTCAGTCTCTGCGCTCCGGCCGCTCCTCCCTTCCCCCTCTCTCTGGTGACTCCGCAGACATGGCGGCGCCCTGGACGGTCATGCCGCTTTTTAGCCGGCTTCTGTCCCGGGTTTTGGGGCAACAAATCCGGGTGTTGTGTACGGGAGGACCCCGGGTGAGACCGGAAGCAGACGGAGATATGAGGAGAGGTGAGACTGTCCCTCCAATCAGGTGTCAGTGTCCTCTGCCCCCCCCCCATCAGGTGTCCTCCGTCCCCCCATCAGGTGTCCTCTGCCCCCCCCCCCCCATCAGGTGTCCTCTGCCCCCCCATCAGGTGTCAGTGTCCTCTGTCCCCCCATCAGGTGTCAGTGTCCTCTGTCCCCCCTCCCCCTCAGGTGTCTTCTGCCCCCTCCCCCCCCATCAGGTGTCAGTGTCCTCTGTCCCCCCCCCTGTCAGTGTCCTCTGTCCCCCCCCTGTCAGTGTCCTCTGTCCCCCCCCTGTCAGTGTCCTCTGTCCCCCCCCTGTCAGTGTCCTCTGTCCCCCCCCTGTCAGTGTCCTCTGTCCCCCCCCATCAGGTGTCCTCTGCCCCCCCCCCATCAGGTGTCCTCTGCCCCCCCCCCATCAGGTGTCCTCTGCCCCCCCCATCAGGTGTCCTCTGCCCCCCCCATCAGGTGTCCTCTGCCCCCCCCCCATCAGGTGTCCTCTGCCCCCCCTCTCATCAGGTGTCCTCTGTCCCCCCCCCTGTCAGTGTCCTCTGTCCCCCCCCCTGTCAGTGTCCTCTGTCCCCCCCCCTGTCAGTGTCCTCTGTCCCCCCCCTGTCAGTGTCCTCTGTCCCCCCCCTGTCAGTGTCCTCTGTCCCCCCCCTGTCAGTGTCCTCTGCCCCCCCCCCCCCATCAGGTGTCCTCTGCCCCCCCCCCATCAGGTGTCCTCTGCCCCCCCCCCATCAGGTGTCCTCTGCCCCCCCCCCATCAGGTGTCCTCTGCCCCCCCCCCATCAGGTGTCCTCTGCCCCCCCCATCAGGTGTCCTCTGCCCCCCCCATCAGGTGTCCTCTGCCCCCCCCATCAGGTGTCCTCTGCCCCCCCCCATCAGGTGTCCTCTGCCCCCCCTCTCATCAGGTGTCCTGCCCCCCCTCCATCAGGTGTCCTCTGCCCCCCTCCCCCCATCAGGTGTCCTCTGCCCCCCCTCCCCCCATCAGGTGTCCTCTGCCCCCCCTCCCCCCGTCAGGTGTCTTCTGCCCCCCCATCAGGTGTCAGATCAGTGTCCTCTGTCCCCCCCTCCCCATCAGGTGTCAGTGTCCCCTATTCCCCCCCCCCCCCCCCCATTAGGTATCCCTGAGTCTCGGTGTCGGGTTGATGTCGGATTTTCTCTCTCTTCTGTAGATTCTCGGGATCTCCTGAAGCAATTCCCGAAGCCGAAGGAACTTCTTCACAACGCCCTGAGCCACGCCCTCCGCGGCGCCGACATCAAAGACAAACTCACCTACATCAACACCGGCTCCAACCAGGATTTCGTAAGGAAGACCCCCCCCCCCCAGAACTGCCCTACCCCCCATAGGACTGTCCCCCCCCCCCCCCCCCCCATAGGACTGTCCCCCCTCCCCCCTAGAACTGCCCACTTCAGACCTGATATTTTATTGTGTTGGGGGGGTGGAGCCTCTGTCTTTTTTTCCCTGCTGGGGTGATTTCCTGTCAGAAGAGGAAGTGAGAGGAAATCTCTGCAGCGGGGACACAGAGAACAATTATTTATAGTGTTGGTGTAGAGGTTAGAACTTCTGTTTTGTTACTGTCCATGTCTTCCTCTCTCGGTGACAAACCCCCCCCATTTTTGTCCTAATGACCCTGGGACATTTAATGATGGGAAATCTGAACCTACCCTGCAGCACCCGCTGTGCCGGCCCCCCGGGTCCTGTAAATGTATTCTGTGCGGATGGGGGAATGATTGAATGTTCCCGGGGATATATCCTCTGCAAAATTCTGCATTACGGCCACTAGATGGCGATGAGGAGAATCCGTTGTGCTTATAGCGCCATCTAGTGGCCATATAAACGTTCATACATGATACAAATGTTATAAATGGGAGTTGCCGTTCAGTGAGTAAAATAAGTATTTGATCCCCTCCAACAAAACATGCCGACTCCGCCCCCCCTAATGTTCACTTCCTTATTTCTGATCTCAACTGCGGCTGGCGCCCTGTGAATTGGTGAATGGGGTCATGTGCGGCGGCAGGGGCTGGCCTATCCGCAATCGCAGCGGGGTTGGCCTATCGGTGATCGCGGTTGCTCCTGGAGTCCCGCCTCCACCTCACTGTGAACATCGCTGCTGCCGCCTTCACCTCTTCCAGGCCCCCCCCCCCCTCTCCTCCGGACTGATGGACGCTACAAGCTGCAGGTGAGGGGTGGATATGGTCTGGGGAGAGAGGGAGCAGCCAGAGACATTAGAGAGAAAAGACAAGCAGTTAGTGAGTATAAATAAAAAAAGTGGTGTCAGTATAAGTGGAGTGGTCAGTATAGGAATCGGGTAGGTTAGTGTAGTGTACAATGTAGTCTAGTGGACAGTGCAGTGTAGGGGTCTATACATTGTTGTCTAGTGGACAGTGTTGTGTAGTGGTCTGGACAGTGTAGTGGTCTGGACAGTGTAGGAATCGGGTAGTGTAGTGGTCAGTGTAGGAATCGGGTAGCGTAGTGGTCAGTGTAGGAATCGGGTAGTGTAGTGGTCGGTGTAGGAATCGGGTAGTGTAGTGGTCGGTGTAGGAATCGGGTAGTGTAGTGGTCAGTGTAGGAATCGGGTAGTGTAGTGGTCAGTGTAGGAATCGGGTAGTGTAGTGGTCAGTGTAGGAATCGGGTAGTGTAGTGGTCGGTGTAGGAATCGGGTAGTGTAGTGGTCAGTGTAGGAATCGGGTAGCGTAGTGGTCAGTGTGGGAATCGGGTAGCGTAGTGGTCAGTGTAGGAATCAGGTAGCGTAGTGGTCAGTGTAGGAATCGGGTAGTGTAGTGGTCGGTGTAGGAATCGGGTAGTGTAGTGGTCGGTGTAGGAATCGGGTAGTGTAGTGGTCAGTGTAGGAATCGGGTAGTGTAGTGGTCAGTGTAGGAATCGGGTAGTGCAGTGGTCAGTGTAGTGTAGTGGTCAGTGTAGGAATCGGGTAGTGTAGTGGTCAGTGTAGGAATCGGGTAGTGTAGTGGTCAGTGTAGGAATCGGGTAGTGTAGTGGTCAGTGTAGGAATCGGGTAGTGTAGTGGTCAGTGTAGGAATCGGGTAGTGTAGTGGTCAGTGTAGGAGTCGGGTAGTGTAGTGGTCAGTGTAGTGTAGTGGTCAGTGTAGGAATCGGGTAGTGTAGTGGTCGGTGTAGGAATCGGGTTGTGTAGTGGTCAGTGTAGGAGTCGGGTAGTGTAGTGGTCAGTGTAGTGTAGTGGTCAGTGTAGGAATCGGGTAGCGTAGTGGTCGGTGTAGGAATCGGGTAGTGTAGTGGTCAGTGTAGGAATCGGGTAGTGTAGTGGTCAGTGTTGTGTAGTGGTCAGTGTAGGAATCGGGTAGTGGAGTGGTCGGTGTATGAATCGGGTAGTGGAGTGGTCAGTGTAGGAATCGGGTAGTGTAGTGGTCAGTGTAGGAATCGGGTTGTGTAGTGGTCAGTGTAGGAATCGGGTAGTGTAGTGGTCAGTGTAGGAATCGGGTAGTGTAGTGGTCAGTGTAGGAATCGGGTAGTGTAGTGGTCAGTGTGGGAATCGGGTTGTGTAGTGGTCAGTGTAGTGTAGTGGTCGGTGTAGGAATCGGGTAGTGTAGTGGTCGGTGTAGGAATCGGGTAGTGTAGTGGTCGGTGTAGGAATCGGGTAGCGTAGTGGTCGGTGTAGGAATCGGGTAGCGTAGTGGTCAGTGTTGTGTAGTGGTCAGTGTAGGAATCGGGTTGTGTAGTGGTCAGTGTAGGAATCAGGTAGCGTAGTGGTCAGTGTAGGAATCGGGTTGTGTAGTGGTCAGTGTAGGAATCGGGTTGTGTAGTGGTCAGTGTAGGAATCGGGTAGCGTAGTGGTCAGTGTAGGAATCGGGTAGCGTAGTGGTCAGTGTAGGAATCGGGTAGTGTAGTGGTCAGTGTAGGAGTCGGGTTGCGTAGTGGTCAGTGTAGGAATCGGGTTGCGTAGTGGTCGGTGTAGGAATCGGGTAGCGTAGTGGTCAGTGTAGGAATCGGGTTGCGTAGTGGTCGGTGTAGGAATCGGGTAGCGTAGTGGTCGGTGTAGGAATCGGGTAGTGTAGTGGTCAGTGTAGGAATCGGGTAGCGTAGTGGTCAGTGTAGGAATCGGGTAGTGTAGTGGTCAGTGTAGGAATCGGGTAGTGTAGTGGTCAGTGTAGGAATCGGGTAGTGTAGTGGTCAGTGTAGGAATCGGGTAGAGTAGTGGTCAGTGTAGGAATCGGGTAGTGTAGTGGTCGGTGTAGGAATCGGGTTGCGTAGTGGTCAGTGTAGGAATCGGGTAGTGTAGTGGTCGGTGTAGGAATCGGGTAGTGTAGTGGTCGGTGTAGGAATCGGGTAGTGTAGTGGTCGGTGTAGGAATCGGGTAGTGTAGTGGTCGGTGTAGGAATCGGGTAGTGTAGTGGTCGGTGTAGGAATCGGGTAGTGTAGTGGTCAGTGTAGGAATCGGGTAGTGTAGTGGTCAGTGTAGGAATCGGGTAGCGTAGTGGTCAGTGTAGGAATCGGGTAGCGTAGTGGTCAGTGTGGGAATCGGGTAGCGTAGTGGTCAGTGTAGGAATCAGGTAGCGTAGTGGTCAGTGTAGGAATCGGGTAGTGTAGTGGTCGGTGTAGGAATCGGGTAGTGTAGTGGTCGGTGTAGGAATCGGGTAGTGTAGTGGTCGGTGTAGGAATCGGGTAGTGTAGTGGTCGGTGTAGGAATCGGGTAGTGTAGTGGTCAGTGTAGGAATCGGGTAGCGTAGTGGTCAGTGTAGGAATCGGGTAGTGTAGTGGTCAGTGTAGGAATCGGGTAGTGTAGTGGTCAGTGCAGTGGTCGGTGTAGGAATCGGGTAGTGTAGTGGTCAGTGTAGGAGTCGGGTAGCGTAGTGGTCGGTGTAGGAATCGGGTAGTGTAGTGGTCAGTGTAGGAATCGGGTAGCGTAGTGGTCAGTGTAGTGGTCAGTGTAGTGTAGTGGTCGGTGTAGGAATCGGGTAGTGTAGTGGTCGGTGTAGGAATCGGGTAGTGTAGTGGTCAGTGTAGTGGTCAGTGTAGTGTAGTGGTCAGTGTAGGAATCGGGTAGTGTAGTGGTCAGTGTAGGAATCGGGTAGTGTAGGAGTCAGTGTAGGAATCGGGTTGCGTAGTGGTCGGTGTAGGAATCGGGTAGTGTAGTGGTCAGTGCAGTGGTCGGTGTAGGAATCGGGTAGCGTAGTGGTCGGTGTAGGAATCGGGTAGTGTAGTGGTCAGTGCAGTGGTCGGTGTAGGAATCGGGTAGCGTAGTGGTCGGTGTAGGAATCGGGTAGTGTAGTGGTCAGTGCAGTGGTCGGTGTAGGAATCGGGTAGTGTAGTGGTCAGTGTAGGAATCGGGTAGTGTAGTGGTCGGTGTAGGAATCGGGTAGTGTAGTGGTCAGTGTAGTGTAGTGGTCAGTGTAGGAATCGGGTAGTGTAGTGGTCGGTGTAGGAATCGGGTAGCGTAGTGGTCAGTGTAGGAATCGGGTAGTGTAGTGGTCAGTGTAGGAATCGGGTAGTGTAGTGGTCAGTGTAGGAATCGGGTAGTGTAGTTGTCAGTGTAGGAATCGGGTAGCGTAGTGGTTGGTGTAGGAATCGGGTAGCGTAGTGGTCAGTGTAGTGTAGTGGTCAGTGTAGGAATCGGGTAGTGTAGTGGTCAGTGTAGGAATCGGGTAGTGTAGTGGTCAGTGTAGGAATCGGGTAGCGTAGTGGTCAGTGTAGGAATCGGGTAGCGTAGTGGTCGGTGTAGGAATCGGGTAGTGTAGTGGTCGGTGTAGGAATCGGGTAGTGTAGTGGTCAGTGTAGGAATCGGGTAGTGTAGTGGTCAGTGTAGGAATCGGGTAGTGTAGTGGTCAGTGTAGGAATCGGGTAGTGTAGTGGTCAGTGTAGTGGTCAGTGTAGGAATCGGGTAGTGTAGTGGTCAGTGTAGGAATCGGGTAGTGTAGTGGTCAGTGCAGTGGTCAGTGTAGGAATCGGGTAGCGTAGTGGTCAGTGTAGGAATCGGGTAGTGTAGTGGTCGGTGTAGGAATCGGGTAGTGTAGTGGTCAGTGTAGGAATCGGGTAGCGTAGTGGTCAGTGTAGGAATCGGGTAGTGTAGTGGTCAGTGTAGGAATCGGGTAGTGTAGTGGTCAGTGTAGGAATCGGGTAGCGTAGTGGTCGGTGTAGGAATCGGGTAGTGTAGTGGTCGGTGTAGGAATCGGGTAGTGTAGTGGTCAGTGCAGTGGTCGGTGTAGGAATCGGGTAGTGTAGTGGTCAGTGTAGGAATCGGGTAGTGTAGTGGACAGTGTAGGAATCGGGTAGTGTAGTGGTCAGTGTAGGAATCGGGTAGTGTAGTGGTCAGTGTAGGAATCGGGTAGTGTAGTGGACAGTGTAGGAATCGGGTAGCGTAGTGGTCAGTGTAGGAATCGGGTAGCGTAGTGGTCAGTGTAGGAATCGGGTAGCGTAGTGGTCGGTGTAGGAATCGGGTAGTGTAGTGGTCAGTGTAGGAATCGGGTAGCGTAGTGGTCAGTGCAGTGGTCGGTGTAGGAATCGGGTAGCGTAGTGGTCAGTGCAGTGGTCGGTGTAGGAATCGGGTAGTGTAGTGGTCAGTGTAGGAATCGGGTTGCGTAGTGGTCGGTGTAGGAATCGGGTTGCGTAGTGGTCAGTGTGGGAATCGGGTTGCGTAGTGGTCGGTGTAGGAATCGGGTTGCGTAGTGGTCAGTGTAGGAATCGGGTAGTGTAGTGGTCGGTGTATGAATCGGGTAGTGTAGTGGTCGGTGTAGGAGTCGGGTAGTGTAGTGGTCGGTGTAGGAGTCGGGTAGTGTAGTGGTCGGTGTAGGAGTCGGGTAGTGTAGTGGTCGGTGTAGGAATCGGGTAGTGTAGTGGTCAGTGCAGTGGTCGGTGTAGGAATCTGGTTGCGTAGTGGTCAGTGTAGGAATCGGGTAGCGTAGTGGTCAGTGTGGGAATCGGGTAGTGTAGTGATCAGTGTAGGAATCGGGTAGTGTAGTGGTCGGTGTAGGAATCGGGTAGTGTAGTGGTCGGTGTAGGAATCGGGTAGTGTAGTGGTCGGTGTAGGAATCGGGTAGCGTAGTGGTCGGTGTAGGAATCGGGTAGTGTAGTGGTCGGTGTAGGAATCGGGTAGTGTAGTGGTCAGTGTAGGAATCGGGTAGTGTAGTGGTCGGTGTAGGAATCGGGTAGCGTAGTGGTCGGTGTAGGAATCGGGTAGTGTAGTGGTCAGTGCAGTGGTCAGTGTAGGAATCGGGTAGTGTAGTGGTCAGTGTAGGAATCGGGTAGTGTAGTGGTCAGTGTAGGAATCGGGTTGCGTAGTGGTCAGTGTAGGAATCGGGTAGTGTAGTGGTCAGTGTAGGAATCGGGTAGTGTAGTGGTCGGTGTAGGAATCGGGTAGTGTAGTGGTCGGTGTAGGAATCGGGTAGCGTAGTGGTCGGTGTAGGAATCGGGTAGTGTAGTGGTCAGTGCAGTGGTCAGTGTAGGAATCGGGTAGTGTAGTGGTCAGTGTAGGAATCGGGTAGTGTAGTGGTCAGTGTAGGAATCGGGTTGCGTAGTGGTCAGTGTAGGAATCGGGTAGTGTAGTGGTCAGTGTAGGAATCGGGTAGTGTAGTGGTCGGTGTAGGAATCGGGTAGTGTAGTGGTCGGTGTAGGAATCGGGTAGTGTAGTGGTCGGTGTAGGAATCGGGTAGTGTAGTGGTCGGTGTAGGAGTCGGGTAGTGTAGTGGTCGGTGTAGGAGTCGGGTAGTGTAGTGGTCGGTGTAGGAGTCGGGTAGTGCAGTGGTCGGTGTAGGAATCGGGTAGTGTAGTGGTCAGTGTAGGAATCGGGTAGCGTAGTGGTCAGTGTAGGAATCGGGTTGCGTAGTGGTCAGTGTGGGAATCGGGTAGTGTAGTGATCAGTGTAGGAATCGGGTAGTGTAGTGGTCGGTGTAGGAATCGGGTAGTGTAGTGGTCGGTGTAGGAATCGGGTAGTGTAGTGGTCGGTGTAGGAATCGGGTAGCGTAGTGGTCGGTGTAGGAATCGGGTAGTGTAGTGGTCGGTGTAGGAATCGGGTAGTGTAGTGGTCAGTGTAGGAATCGGGTAGTGTAGTGGTCGGTGTAGGAATCGGGTAGCGTAGTGGTCGGTGTAGGAATCGGGTAGTGTAGTGGTCAGTGCAGTGGTCAGTGTAGGAATCGGGTAGTGTAGTGGTCAGTGTAGGAATCGGGTAGTGTAGTGGTCAGTGTAGGAATCGGGTTGCGTAGTGGTCAGTGTAGGAATCGGGTAGTGTAGTGGTCAGTGTAGGAATCGGGTAGTGTAGTGGTCGGTGTAGGAATCGGGTAGTGTAGTGGTCGGTGTAGGAATCGGGTAGCGTAGTGGTCGGTGTAGGAATCGGGTAGTGTAGTGGTCAGTGCAGTGGTCAGTGTAGGAATCGGGTAGTGTAGTGGTCAGTGTAGGAATCGGGTAGTGTAGTGGTCAGTGTAGGAATCGGGTTGCGTAGTGGTCAGTGTAGGAATCGGGTAGTGTAGTGGTCAGTGTAGGAATCGGGTAGTGTAGTGGTCGGTGTAGGAATCGGGTAGTGTAGTGGTCGGTGTAGGAATCGGGTAGCGTAGTGGTCGGTGTAGGAATCGGGTAGTGTAGTGGTCAGTGTAGGAATCGGGTTGCGTAGTGGTCAGTGTAGGAATCGGGTTGCGTAGTGGTCAGTGTAGGAATCGGGTAGTGTAGTGGTCGGTGTAGGAATCGGGTAGTGTAGTGGTCGGTGTAGGAATCGGGTAGTGTAGTGGTCGGTGTAGGAATCGGGTAGTGTAGTGGTCGGTGTAGGAATCGGGTAGTGTAGTGGTCGGTGTAGGAATCTGGTTGCGTAGTGGTCAGTGTAGGAATCGGGTAGCGTAGTGGTCAGTGTAGGAATCGGGTAGTGTAGTGGTCAGTGTAGGAATCGGGTAGTGTAGTGGTCGGTGTAGGAATCGGGTAGTGTAGTGGTCAGTGTAGGAATCGGGTAGTGTAGTGGTCGGTGTAGGAATCGGGTTGCGTAGTGGTCAGTGTAGGAATCGGGTAGTGTAGTGGTCAGTGTAGGAATCGGGTAGTGTAGTGGTCGGTGTAGGAATCGGGTAGTGTAGTGGTCGGTGTAGGAATCGGGTAGTGTAGTGGTCGGTGTAGGAATCGGGTAGTGTAGTGGTCAGTGTAGGAATCGGGTAGTGTAGTGGTCGGTGTAGGAATCGGGTAGTGTAGTGGTCGGTGTAGGAATCGGGTAGTGTAGTGGTCAGTGTAGGAATCGGGTTGCGTAGTGGTCAGTGTAGGAATCGGGTAGCGTAGTGGTCGGTGTAGGAATCGGGTAGTGTAGTGGTCGGTGTAGGAATCGGGTAGTGTAGTGGTCGGTGTAGGAATCGGGTAGTGTAGTGGTCAGTGTAGGAATCGGGTAGTGTAGTGGTCGGTGTAGGAATCGGGTAGTGTAGTGGTCGGTGTAGGAATCGGGTAGTGTAGTGGTCGGTGTAGGAATCGGGTAGTGTAGTGGTCGGTGTAGGAATCGGGTAGTGTAGTGGTCGGTGTAGGAATCTGGTTGCGTAGTGGTCAGTGTAGGAATCGGGTAGTGTAGTGGTCAGTGTAGGAATCGGGTTGCGTAGTGGTCAGTGTAGGAATCGGGTAGCGTAGTGGTCGGTGTAGGAATCGGGTAGTGTAGTGGTCAGTGTAGGAATCGGGTAGCGTAGTGGTCAGTGTAGGAATCGGGTAGTGTAGTGGTCAGTGTAGGAATCGGGTAGTGTAGTGGTCAGTGTAGGAATCGGGTAGCGTAGTGGTCAGTGTAGGAATCGGGTAGTGTAGTGGTCGGTGTAGGAATCGGGTTGCGTAGTGGTCAGTGTAGGAATCGGGTAGCGTAGTGGTCAGTGTAGGAATCGGGTAGTGCAGTGGTCGGTGTAGGAATCGGGTAGTGTAGTGGTCAGTGTAGGAATCGGGTAGCGTAGTGGTCAGTGTAGGAGTCGGGTAGCGTAGTGGTCGGTGTAGGAATCGGGTAGCGTAGTGGTGTAACGGAGCTCTGGATAGCAGTAAAGACCTGACAGGGGGTCTAAAACTTTTTCCCCTCCTCTCCATCCCAAGCCATAAATAAGTGTTGTCCGGACGCGCTGCGCATGCGCACAATCTCTTATCATCTCTTGATTGTCTCCTCTGTAGAGAAGCGTCCTGCGGATCAAGTGGCCGAAGCCCATTGAAGTGGAAGGCTGCGGCGGGCGGAAGGCCGATGCCGAGCGTCATGCTGCCGCACAAGCGTGTAAAATATTTCAGGTGTGTCCGATCTTCTCCTCCTCCCGCCCTCTGCGCTCTTCGGGATTTCAGGCTGAACAGAAACGCGTCGGAATGTTCCCATAAATTGTATCCATCAATATTCTCCGGTCTGCTGACCTCCAGTAGGATTGTCCGGCTGGGTGGGGGGGGGGGGGGGGGAGTGTCGGATTGTTCTGGGCACATGGGGGGGGGGTTTGGGGGTGCAAAAAAAAAATCTCTGTGCGGGCTGAATTTTTTATATCCCCCATCCCCCCCTCCCCCCGATTTAAAATGAAAACGTACCGGTCACTAGATGGCGATAAATATCCTAAGAAATTGGTTGTATACTTGGCACCATCTAGTGGACAAATATGGTATTTACTCGGTTATCATTCTAGAGCAGGGGTGTCCAGACTAAATCTCATTGTGGGTCTGCATCAGCATTACGGTTGTCCTCTAAAGGGCCTTTCACACTGGTGCATTTTTGCCGCGTTTTCACGGTAAAAATAGCGCTATTAAAACGCTCCCCATGCCCCTCTCCATTGAAAAGAATTAAAAACGCGTCGTTTTATTGCGCTTTTTAACGCTCCATTTTTACCGTGTTTTTACAGCGGTTTTTAATTCATTTCAATGGAGGGGGCATGGGGAGCATTTTATGGGCGTTTTAATAGCGCTATTTTTACCGCGAAAACGCGGGAAAAACGCACCAGTGTGAAAGGGCCCTAAGGGCCGATTGTATCTGTAAGACTTTATATACGTTTTATGCCGGGATTCTCTCCCAGAGAAGAGGTGCGCTGCGTGCAGAGTGCAGGGCTTGGTGGGGGTGGTTGGGGCGCACTGAGTGCAGGTCTCCCGGGGGGGGGGGGGGCGGAGAGTGCAGGTCTCCCGGGGGGGGGGGGGGGTGGAGAGTGTAGGGCTCCCGGGAGGGGGGGTGGAGAGTGCAGGGCTCCCCCGGGGGGGGGGGGGGGTGGAGAGTGTAGGGCTCCCGGGAGGGGGGGTGGAGAGTGCAGGGCTCCCGGGAGGTGAGGTGGAGAGTGCAGGGCTCCCGGGGGGGGGGGGGGGTGGAGAGTGCAGGTCTCCCGGGGGGGGGGTGGAGAGTGCAGGTCTCCCGGGGGGGGGCGGAGAGTGCAGGTCTCCCGGGGGGGGGGGGTGGAGAGTGCAGGGCTGCCGGGGGGTGGGGTGGTGAGTGCAGGGCTCCCGGGGGGGGTGGAGAGTGTATGGCTCCCGGGGGGGGGGGGGGGGTGGAGAGTGCAGGGCTCCCGTGGGGTGGAGAGTGCAGTACTCCCGGGGGGCGTGTAGGGCTCCCGGGGGGTGGGGTGGTGAGTGCAGGGCTCCCGGGGGGGGGGGGGTGGAGAGTGCAGGGCTCCCAGGGGGGGGGGAGAGCGCAGGGCTTCCGGGGGGGTGGGGTGGTGAGTGCAGGGCTCCCGGGGGGGTGGAGAGTGGTGCAGGGCTCCCAGGGGGGGTGGAGAGCGCAGGGCTTCCGGGGGGGGGGGGGGGGTGGGTGGGTGAAGAGTGCAGGGCTCCCGGGGGGGGGGTGGAGAGTGCAGGGCTCCCGGGGGGGGGGGTGGAGAGTGCAGGGCTCCCAGGGGGGGTGGAGAGCGCAGGGCTTCCGGGGGGGTGGGGTGGTGAGTGCAGGGCTCCCGGGGGGGGGGGGGGGTGGAGAGTGCAGTGCTCCCGGGGGGGGGGGGGGGTGGAGAGTGGTGCAGTGCTCCCGGGGGGGGGGGGTGCAGGGCTCGGCTCTCCCTCATGTTCTGTCCACAGGATCTGGAGGGCCGGATTTGGCCTGCGTTCCTTGTCCTTGAAGAGTAGTGCAGGGATGTGAACAGCGCCGCCCTCTGCTGGAGCCTCCAGGAATAGAACGGCCCATAAATAAAAATAGTTGGAGTTTTTCTGATGATTGTAGACTTTATATCTCTGACATATAGCGCAGCGCAGTATTTGGGGTCCCCCCCCTCCCCCCTGTGGGTGACTCTCCAGTGACGGCTCCTCCTCTTCTCTAGGATCTCGGATTGTTGGGATCGGGGAAAACTTTCCGACACAAGAAACTTAAAGCTCCGCCCAGTGCGCAGTCCCTGGCGGAGGAGGACGGGGGATGGGGAGCGCAGAAGGACCGTCCAACCAGGACTGACCCCAGGTAATGCTTTTCTTTGGAAATTCGTGTCCCTGGTAGGGTCGGAGGTGGCTGCGGGTCGGAGGCGGCTGTGGGGCCTCCTGGTAGGATCGGAGGTGGTCGTGGGTCGGAGGTGGTCGTGGGTCGGAGGCGGCTGCGGGGTCGGAGGTGGCTGCGGGTCGGAGGCGGCTGTGGGGCCTCCTGGTAGGATCGGAGGTGGTCGTGGGATCGGAGGCGGCTGTGGGGTCGGAGGCGGCTGTGGGGCCTCCTGGTAGGATCGGAGGTGGTCGTGGGTCGGAGGCGGCTGCGGGGTCGGAGGCGGCTGTGGGGTCGGAGGCGGCTGTGGGGTCGGAGGCGGCTGTGGGGTCGGAGGCGGCTGTGGGGTCGGAGGCGGCTGTGTGTCGGAGGCGGCTGTGTGTCGGAGGCGGCTGTGTGTCGGAGGCGGCTGTGGGGTCGGAGGCGGCTGTGGGGCCTCCTGGTAGGATCGGAGGTGGTCGTGGGATCGGAGGCGGCTGTGGGGTCGGAGGCGGCTGTGGGGTCGGAGGCGGCTGTGGGGTCGGAGGCGGCTGTGGGGTCGGAGGCGGCTGCGGGGTCGGAGGCGGCTGCGGGGTCGGAGGCGGCTGCGGGGTCGGAGGCGGCTGCGGGGTCGGAGGCGGCTGTGTGTCGGAGGCGGCTGTGGGGTCGGAGGCGGCTGTGGGGCCTCCTGGTAGGATCGGAGGTGGTCGTGGGATCGGAGGTGGCTGTGGGGTCGGAGGCGGCTGTGGGGCCTCCGGGTAGGATCGGAGGTGGTTGTGGGTCGGAGGCGGCTGCGGGGTCGGAGGCGGCTGCGGGGTCGGAGGCGGCTGTGTGTCGGAGGCGGCTGTGGGGTCGGAGGCGGCTGTGGGGTCGGAGGCGGCTGTGGGGTCGGAGGCGGCTGTGGGGTCGGAGGCGGCTGTGGGGTCGGAGGCGGTTGTGGGGCCTCCTGGTAGGATCGGAGGCGGCTGTGGGGTCGGAGGCGGTTGTGGGGTCGGAGGCGGTTGTGGGGCCTCCTGGTAGGATCGGAGGCGGCTGTGGGGTCGGAGGCGGTTGTGGGTCGGAGGCGGTTGCGGGGTCGGAGGCGGCTGCGGGGTCGGAGGCGGCTGCGGGGTCGGAGGCGGCTGCGCGGTCGGAGGCGGCTGTGTGTCGGAGGCGGCTGTGTGTCGGAGGCGGCTGTGTGTCGGAGGCGGCTGTGTGTCGGAGGCGGCTGTGTGTCGGAGGCGGCTGTGTGTCGGAGGCGGTTGTGGGTCGGAGGCGGTTGTGGGGCCTCCTGGTAGGATCGGAGGCGGTTGTGGGGTCGGAGGCGGTTGTGGGGTCGGAGGCGGTTGTGGGGCCTCCTGGTAGGGTCGGAGGCGGTTGTGGGGTCGGAGGCGGTTGTGGGGCCTCCTGGTAGGATCGGAGGCGGCTGTGGGGTCGGAGGCGGTTGTGGGTCGGAGGCGGTTGTGGGGCCTCCGGGTAGGATCGGAGGTGGTTGTGGGTCGGAGGCGGCTGCGGGGTCGGAGGCGGCTGTGTGTCGGAGGCGGCTGTGTGTCGGAGGCGGCTGTGTGTCGGAGGCGGCTGTGGGGTCGGAGGCAGTTGTGGGGCCTCCTGGTAGGATCGGAGGCGGCTGTGGGGTCGGAGGCGGTTGTGGGGCCTCCTGGTAGGATCGGAGGCGGCTGCGGGGTCGGAGGCGGTTGTGGGTCGGAGGCGGTTGTGGGGCCTCCTGGTAGGATCGGAGGCGGCTGTGGGGTCGGAGGCGGTTGTGGGTCGGAGGCGGTTGTGGGGCCTCCTGGTAGGATCGGAGGCGGTTGTGGGGTCGGAGGCGGTTGTGGGGTCGGAGGCGGTTGTGGGGCCTCCTGGTAGGATCGGAGGCGGCTGTGGGGTCGGAGGCGGTTGTGGGGTCGGAGGCGGTTGTGGGGCCTCCTGGTAGGATCGGAGGCGGCTGTGGGGTCGGAGGCGGCTGTGGGGTCGGAGGCGGCTGCGGGGTCGGAGGCGGCTGTGTGTCGGAGGCGGCTGTGTGTCGGAGGCGGCTGTGGGGTCGGAGGCGGCTGTGGGGTCGGAGGCGGTTGTGGGTCGGAGGCGGTTGTGGGGCCTCCTGGTAGGATCGGAGGCGGCTGCGGGGTCGGAGGCGGTTGTGGGTCGGAGGCGGTTGTGGGGCCTCCTGGTAGGATCGGAGGCGGCTGTGGGGTCGGAGGCGGTTGTGGGTCGGAGGCGGTTGTGGGGCCTCCTGGTAGGATCGGAGGCGGTTGTGGGGTCGGAGGCGGTTGTGGGGTCGGAGGCGGTTGTGGGGCCTCCTGGTAGGATCGGAGGCGGCTGTGGGGTCGGAGGCGGTTGTGGGGTCGGAGGCGGTTGTGGGGCCTCCTGGTAGGATCGGAGGCGGCTGTGGGGTCGGAGGCGGCTGCGGGGTCGGAGGCGGCTGCGGGGTCGGAGGCGGCTGCGGGGTCGGAGGCGGCGGCTGTGTGTCGGAGGCGGCTGTGTGTCGGAGGCGGCTGTGTGTCGGAGGCGGCTGTGTGTCGGAGGCGGTTGTGGGTCGGAGGCGGTTGTGGGGCCTCCTGGTAGGATCGGAGGCGGCTGTGGGGTCGGAGGCGGTTGTGGGGTCGGAGGCGGTTGTGGGGCCTCCTGGTAGGATCGGAGGCGGCTGTGGGGTCGGAGGCGGTTGTGGGTCGGAGGCGGTTGTGGGGCCTCCGGGTAGGATCGGAGGTGGTTGTGGGTCGGAGGCGGCTGCGGGGTCGGAGGCGGCTGCGGGGTCGGAGGCGGCTGTGTGTCGGAGGCGGCTGTGGGGTCGGAGGCGGTTGTGGGGCCTCCTGGTAGGATCGGAGGCGGCTGTGGGGTCGGAGGCGGTTGTGGGGCCTCCTGGTAGGATCGGAGGCGGCTGCGGGGTCGGAGGCGGCTGCGGGGTCGGAGGCGGCTGCGGGGTCGGAGGCAGCTGCGGGGTCGGAGGCGGTTGCTGGGTCGGAGGCGGCTGTGGGGTCGGAGGCGGCTGTGGGGTCGGAGGCGGCTGTGGGGTCGGAGGCGGCTGTGGGGTCGGAGGCGGCTGTGGGGTCGGAGGCGGTCGCGGGTCGGAGGCGGTTGAACGTTCGATGTTTAGGAGTCTCTCTCTCTCTCTCTCTCCCGTAGACACGCCCCTCTGGACGGCGCCGAGGATTTGGCCGCCACGAACGCCCTCCAGGATTTCCCGAACCCCAAGAACCTTCTGTCCTCCGTCATCCAGGTGGCCACGTCCTCCAGCGGTGCCAAGGTACGGGGGGAGGGGCTTCTCTCCAGTGAGATGAAAGGGACGCGGGTTGGAGGAGAGTTCAGAGTGCGGGTTTCTCACCAATCCTCCTTCTTCTTCCTCAGGACTTCATCTATTACCAGCACGAGGGCGGCCGCGTGAAGACCTGCCGCCTGACCATCAGCTGGCCGCAGCCTTTCACCTTCGTCGCTCACGGCCTGCGGCGGACGGAGGCGGAGAAGAAGGCGGCGGCCCTGGGCTGTCAGAAGCTGAAGGTGGGGGCGGGGTTTCCGCGTCTTTATCACCTAAACATTTCATAAAAAGATCGTTATCTATCGAAACTGCCTGCAATTTATTTTTTCTGCAGATCGAATGTTATTCATTGAAAAAAATAACAATCAATGACAAAAATTACTCCCCCCCCCCCCCCCTCTCTCTCTTTCAGGATCTCGGCCTCCTGGACCCGAATAACAAGCCGCTGACGCACGCCATGTACCACCTCTCCGCCGTCCAGAAGCTGCGGGAGAAGCAGCGGCAGGCGAGACGCTTCCAGGTTCCCGCAGACCTGCTGATCAGGATGGAGAATTACTTCCGGGAGGTGAGTCCTCCGCGGCGCTTCCTGTTCCTGGGTGTGAGGGGGCGGGGCATGGAGGGTGAGCCCGCCCACCAAGGGGCGTATTCATTAAAAAAAACGCAGAGCTGTTTGTCCCGGGAAGCTGCTTATTCATTAAAGTTATTTTCCCTGCAGGTCAAATGTTTTTGTTCATTAAATCTGAGTTATTTGGGAAAATGCCTCATGATGGCCACTAGAGGGAGCTGAAAATCTTCGTAAATAATTCATTTCTTATCTTATCAGCATCAGCGCCATCTAGGGGCTATCGTGTAATATATTTCTGACTTACTCCAATTCTGTATGAATGAATAACATTCAACCCTGCCTCCATTCAACAGAACAAATGTACTGCAGGAAATCTCATCATTGTGGGAGGGGCAGAGACACGTCCATTGTGGGAGGGGCAGAGACACGTCCATTGTGGGAGGGGCAGAGACACGGCCATTGTGGGAGGGGCAGAGACACGGCCATTGTGGGAGGGGCAGAGACACGTCCATTGTGGGAGGGGCAGAGACACGTCCATTGTGGGAGGGGCAGAGACACGTCCATTGTGGGAGGGGCAGAGACACGTCCATTGTGGGAGGGGCAGAGACACGTCCATTGTGGGAGGGGCAGAGACACGTCCATTGTGGGAGGGGCAGAGACACGTCCATTGTGGGAGGGGCAGAGACACGGCCATTGTGGGAGGGGCAGAGACACGTCCATTGTGGGAGGGGCAGAGACACGTCCATTGTGGGAGGGGCAGAGACACGTCCATTGTGGGAGGGGCAGAGACACAAACTACTGAAGGAAATCTCTCTATTGTGGGAGGGGCAGAGACACAAGCACTGTGGGAGGGGCAGAGACGCGGCCATTGTGGGAGGGGCAGAGACGCGGCCATTGTGGGAGGGGCAGAGACGCGGCCATTGTGGGAGGGGCAGAGACGCGGCCATTGTGGGAGGGGCAGAGACGCGGCCATTGTGGGAGGGGCAGAGACGCGGCCATTGTGGGAGGGGCAGAGACGCGGCCATTGTGGGAGGGGCAGAGACGCGGCCATTGTGGGAGGGGCAGAGACACGGCCATTGTGGGAGGGGCAGAGACACGGCCATTGTGGGAGGGGCAGAGACGCGGCCATTGTGGGAGGGGCAGAGACGCGGCCATTGTGGGAGGGGCAGAGACGCGGCCATTGTGGGAGGGGCAGAGACACGCAACCATTGTGGGAGGGGCAGAGACACGCAACCATTGTGGGAGGGGCAGAGACACGAGCATTGTGGGAGGGGCAGAGACACGAGCATTGTGGGAGGGGCAGAGGCACGACCATTGTGGGAGGGGCAGAGGCACGACCATTGTGGGAGGGGCAGAGGCACGACCATTGTGGGAGGGGCAGAGGCACGACCATTGTGGGAGGGGCAGAGACACGACCATTGTGGGAGGGGCAGAGACACGTCCATTGTGGGAGGGGCAGAGACACGTCCATTGTGGGAGGGGCAGAGACACGTCCATTGTGGGAGGGGCAGAGACACGTCCATTGTGGGAGGGGCAGAGACACGTCCATTGTGGGAGGGGCAGAGACACAAACTACTGCAGGAAATCTCTCTATTGTGTGAGGGGCAGAGACACAAGCACTGTGGGAGGGGCAGAGACACGTCCATTGTGGGAGGGGCAGAGACACGTCCATTGTGGGAGGGGCAGAGACACGGCCATTGTGGGAGGGGCAGAGACACAAACTACTGAAGGAAATCTCTCTATTGTGGGAGGGGCAGAGACACAAGCACTGTGGGAGGGGCAGAGACGCGGCCATTGTGGGAGGGGCAGAGACGCGGCCATTGTGGGAGGGGCAGAGACGCGGCCATTGTGGGAGGGGCAGAGACGCGGCCATTGTGGGAGGGGCAGAGACGCGGCCATTGTGGGAGGGGCAGAGACGCGGCCGTTGTGGGAGGGGCAGAGACGCGGCCATTGTGGGAGGGGCAGAGACACGCAACCATTGTGGGAGGGGCAGAGACACGAGCATTGTGGGAGGGGCAGAGACACACGACCCTTGTGGGAGGGGCAGAGACGTTGAACCTTTATAAGTGACGCCCCTTTTCTCCTCTGCAGTTCCCCTTGGAGTCGGATTTGAAGATGGAATCGGAAAATCCGGAATCTTCCGCCTCACAGATGGAGTCGGCAGTGGATTGGTCGGACTGTGACACAATCGGTGACCCCATTACCGGCCAGCCCTACACCCCGTTATCTGAGGAGGAAGCCGATCAGATCAGTCGCTCTCTGGAGGACAAATGGCAGAGCAGCCAAGGGAAACCTCTCCAGCCGTTACCCGCCGACGACCATAAAGCGGCCATCTTGGCGGCCATTGAGCGCAGCCCCGTGGTGGTGATCGCCGGGGACACGGGATGCGGGAAGACCACGCGGATCCCGCGCTTCCTCCTGGAGGACGCCATCCTCGGCGGGCGGGGGGCTCAGTGTAATATCCTCGTCACTCAGCCGCGGAGGATCAGCGCCGTGTCGGTGTGTCACCGTGTGGCCCAGGAGTTGGGGCCGACCCTGCGCCGTAACGTGGGTTACCAGGTCCGGCTGGAGAACATGCTCCCCGCCCGCGGCGGCGCGCTGCTCTTCTGCACGGTGGGCGTGCTCCTAAAGAAGCTGCAGAGTAACCCCACCATGGAGGGGGTCAGCCACGTGGTGGTGGACGAGGTCCACGAGAGGGACGTCAGCACCGACTTCCTGCTCATCCTGGTCAAGCAGATGCAGAAACTCAACCCCGACGTCAAAGTGATTCTCATGAGCGCCACGGGCGACAACGAGCGCATCTCCAAGTACTTCGGGGACTGTCCGGTGGTCCGGGTGCCGGGGTTCATGTATCCGGTGAAGCAGCATTACCTGGAGGATGTCCTCTCCATGATGAGGGTGTCTTCCTATAAGGCCCCCGAGGTGAGACCCCCGAGGATGTCCTCTCCATGATGAGGGTGTCTTCCTACAAGGCCCCCGAGGTGAGCCCCCGAGGATGTCCTCTCCATGATGAGGGTGTCTTCCTACAAGGCCCCCGAGGTGAGCCCCCGAGGATGTCCTCTCCATGATGAGGGTGTCTTCCTACAAGGCCCCCGAGGTGAGACCCCCGAGGATGTCCTCTCCATGATGAGGGTGTCTTCCTACAAGGCCCCCGAGGTGAGCCCCCGAGGATGTCCTCTCCATGATGAGGGTGTCTTCCTACAAGGCCCCCGAGGTGAGCCCCCGAGGATGTCCTCTCCATGAGGGTGTCTTCCTACAAGGCCCCCGAGGTGAGCCCCCGAGGATGTCCTCTCCATGATGAGGGTGTCTTCCTACAAGGCCCCCGAGGTGAGCCCCCGAGGATGTCCTCTCCATGAGGGTGTCTTCCTACAAGGCCCCCGAGGTGAGCCCCCGAGGATGTCCTCTCCATGATGAGGGTGTCTTCCTACAAGGCCCCCGAGGATGTCCTCTCCATGATGAGGGTGTCTTCCTACAAGGCCCCCGAGGTGAGACCCCGAGGATGTCCTCTCCATGATGAGGGTGTCTTCCTACAAGGCCCCCGAGGTGAGACCCCGAGGATGTCCTCTCCATGATGAGGGTGTCTTCCTACAAGGCCCCCGAGGTGAGCTCCCGAGGATGTCCTCTCCATGATGAGGGTGTCTTCCTACAAGGCCCCTGAGGTGAGCCCCCGAGGATGTCCTCTCCATGATGAGGGTGTCTTCCTACAAGGCCCCCGAGGTGAAACCCCGAGGATGTCCTCTCCATGATGAGGGTGTCTTCCTACAAGGCCCCCGAGGATGTCCTCTCCATGAGGGTGTCTTCCTACAAGGCCCCCGAGGTGAGCCCCCGAGGATGTCCTCTCCATGATGAGGGTGTCTTCCTACAAGGCCCCCGAGGATGTCCTCTCCATGATGAGGGTGTCTTCCTACAAGGCCCCCCGAGGTGAGCCCCCGAGGATGTCCTCTCCATGATGAGGGTGTCTTCCGAGGTGAGCCCCCGAGGATGTCCTCTCCATGATGAGGGTGTCTTCCTACAAGGCCCCCGAGGTGAGACCCCCGAGGATGTCCTCTCCATGATGAGGGTGTCTTCCTACAAGGCCCCCGAGGTGAGCCCCCGAGGATGTCCTCTCCATGATGAGGGTGTCTTCCTACAAGGCCCCCGAGGTGAGCCCCCGAGGATGTCCTCTCCATGATGAGGGTGTCTTCCTACAAGGCCCCCGAGGTGAGCCCCCGAGGATGTCCTCTCCATGATGAGGGCGTCTTCCTACAAGGCCCCCGAGGTGAGCCCCCGAGGATGTCCTCTCTATGATGAGGGTGTCTTCCTACAAGGCCCCCGAGGTGAGACCCCGAGGATGTCCTCTCCATGATGAGGGTGTCTTCCTACAAGGCCCCCGAGGTGAGACCCCGAGGATGTCCTCTCCATGATGAGGGTGTCTTCCTACAAGGCCCCCGAGGTGAGCTCCCGAGGATGTCCTCTCCATGATGAGGGTGTCTTCCTACAAGGCCCCCGAGGTGAGCCCCCGAGGATGTCCTCTCCATGATGAGGGTGTCTTCCTACAAGGCCCCCGAGGATGTCCTCTCCATGATGAGGGTGTCTTCCTACAAGGCCCCCGAGGTGAGCCCCCGAGGATGTCCTCTCCATGAGGGTGTCTTCCTACAAGGCCCCCGAGGTGAGCCCCCGAGGATGTCCTCTCCATGATGAGGGTGTCTTCCTACAAGGCCCCCGAGGATGTCCTCTCCATGATGAGGGTGTCTTCCTACAAGGCCCCCGAGGTGAGCCCCCGAGGATGTCCTCTCCATGATGAGGGTGTCTTCCGAGGTGAGCCCCCGAGGATGTCCTCTCCATGATGAGGGTGTCTTCCTACAAGGCCCCCGAGGATGTCCTCTCCATGATGAGGGTGTCTTCCTACAAGGCCCCCGAGGTGAGACCCCCGAGGATGTCCTCTCCATGATGAGGGTGTCTTCCTACAAGGCCCCCGAGGTGAGCCCCCGAGGATGTCCTCTCCATGATGAGGGTGTCTTCCTACAAGGCCCCCGAGGTGAGCCCCCGAGGATGTCCTCTCCATGATGAGGGTGTCTTCCTACAAGGCCCCCGAGGATGTCCTCTCCATGATGAGGGTGTCTTCCTACAAGGCCCCCGAGGTGAGACCCCCAACACCAAATCCAAGGAAGGAGCCGATGTGCTCCGGAAGGTTCCCCGAGGATGGGAACCCAAAAGGTCATGAAGATGCAACCGGAGCGCCAACCCAAATCTGAAGGCGCCCCAGATCCCCAGACCAGTCCCCCCCTGAAACGTCTCGTTTCGGGGGGCAACACTTCACTTCATCAGGGCCCAGAGAACATCAACAAGGCTGAGATAATCTGATACAGTGGGGGTGGGGAATGATTGGCTCCTCCCCTGCAGATTAGGGTTGTCCCGATACCACTTTGTTTGGACCGATACTATTTTTTAATGCCATGTGACAGTTTGACTGATGGGCACTGATAGGTGGCACGGACTGATAGGTGCCACTGACTGATGGGGACTGATAGGTGCCACTGACTGATGGGTGGCACTGACTGATGGGGACGGATAGGTCGCACTGACTGATGGGGGCTGATAGGTGGCACTGACTGATGGGTGGCAGTGACTGATGGGCACTGATAGGTGGCACTGACTGATGGGGACTGATAGGTGGCACTGACTGATAGGTGGCACTGACTGATGGGTGGCAGTGACTGATGGGCACTGATAGGTGGCACTGACTGATGGGGACTGATAGGTGGCACTGACTGATGGGGACTGATAGGTGCCACTGACTGATGGGGGCTGATAGGTGCCACTGACTGATGGGGGCTGATAGGTGCCACTGACTGATGGGGACTGATAGGTGCCACTGACTGATGGGGACTGATAGGTGCCACTGACTGATGGGGACTGATAGGTGCCACTGACTGATGGGGACTGATAGGTGCCACTGACTGATGGGGACTGATAGGTGCCACTGACTGATGGGGACTGATAGGTGCCACTGACTGATGGGGACTGATAGGTGCCACTGACTGATGGGTGGCACTGACTGATGGGGGCTGATAGGTGCCACTGACTGATGGGGACTGATAGGTGCCACTGACTGATGGGGACTGATAGGTGCCACTGACTGATGGGGACTGATAGGTGCCACTGACTGATGGGTGGCACTGACTGATGGGGACTGATAGGTGCCACTGACTGATGGGGACTGATAGGTGCCACTGACTGATGGGGACTGATAGGTGCCACTGACTGATGGGGACTGATAGGTGCCACTGACTGATGGGGACTGATAGGTGCCACTGACTGATGGGTGGCACTGACTGATGGGGACTGATAGGTGGCACTGACTGATGGGGACTGATGGGTGGCACTGACTGATGGGGACTGATAGGTGGCACTGACTGATGGGGACTGATAGGTGGCACTGACTGATGGGGACTGATAAGTGGCACTGACTGATAGGTGGCACTGACTGATGGGTGGCACTGACTGATGGGGACTGATAGGTGCCACTGACTGATGGGGACTGATAGGTGCCACCGACTGATGGGGACTGATAGGTGCCACCGACTGATGGGGACTGATAGGTGCCACTGACTGATGGGGACTGATAGGTGCCACTGACTGATGGGGACTGATAGGTGCCACTGACTGATGGGGACTGATAGGTGCCACTGACTGATGGGGACTGATAGGTGGCACGGACTGATAGGTGGCACGGACTGATGGGTGGCACTGACTGATGGGTGGCACTGACTGATGGGGACTGATAGGTGCCACTGACTGATGGGGACTGATAGGTGCCACTGACTGATGGGGGCTGATAGGTGCCACTGACTGATGGGGACTGATAGGTGCCACTGACTGATGGGGACTGATAGGTGCCACTGACTGATGGGGACTGATAGGTGCCACTGACTGATGGGTGGCACTGACTGATGGGGACTGATAGGTGGCACTGACTGATGGGGACTGATGGGTGGCACTGACTGATGGGGACTGATAGGTGGCACTGACTGATGGGGACTGATAGGTGGCACTGACTGATGGGGACTGATAAGTGGCACTGACTGATAGGTGGCACTGACTGATGGGTGGCACTGACTGATGGGGACTGATAGGTGCCACTGACTGATGGGGACTGATAGGTGCCACTGACTGATGGGGGCTGATAGGTGCCACTGACTGATGGGGACTGATAGGTGGCACTGACTGATGGGTGGCACTGACTGATGGGGACTGATAGGTGGCACTGACTGATGGGTGGCACTGACTGATGGGGACTATCTGTGCCCATAACTGCCACCTGTCAGTGCCATCTAACAGTGCCAGCCACCTGTCAGTGCCCATAGGTGCCAGCCACCTGTCAGTGCCCATAGGTGCCACCTATCAGTCCCCATCAGTCAGTGCCACCTACCAGTAGCACCAGTCAGTGCCACCCGTCAGTCCCCATCAGTCAGTGCCTCCCATCAGTCAGTGCCACCCATCAGTTATGTGCACTAATAGCTGGCTGGCACTGATAGGCGGCCCTTATGGGCACTGACAGGTGGCTGGCACTGGTGGCAATTATGGGCACTGACAGGTGGCATGCTCTGAGATGCAGTAATAAATGACACGAGGAAATGCTATGCTGCAGCGCCCATCTTGGCACACCCTGCACTCGGCATCAGCAGACCTCTTGTTACACCCAACCCCCAAACTACATGGGCTGAGTGCAACAATATGTCAGCTGCTGCTTACTGTGTCCAAGTGCAGGGTGTGCCAAGATGGGCGTCGGGATGTCCAAGCTGACGGCAACCACTCCGCCCTACTGACGCCGCCCACCCTCCCCGACCACTGAATACGCTTGCCCGCTCCGCCCACTGAGGCGGCCCGCCGCCGACCAAGTATCGGATCGGGCATTTGTGCCAGTACAAGTACTCGGTATCGGGACGACCCTACTGACGCCAATCACCCTCCCCGCCCACTAAATCTGCTCGCCTGCCCCGCCCACTGAGGCGGCCCGCCGCCGACCAAGTATCGGATCGGGCGTTTGTGCCAGTACAAGTACTCGGTATCGGGACGACCCTACTGACGCCAATCACCCTCCCCGCCAACTAAATCTGCTCGCCCGCCCCGCCCACTGAGGCGGCCCGCCGCCGACCAAGTATCGGATCGGGGGTTTGTGCCAGTACAAGTACTCGGTATCGGGACGACCCTACTGCACATTGTGTAAGTTCCCCCCTTACATAGAAATGAAGGGTCTATCATTTCTCTCATAGGTGTATTTTATATGATGGAGACAGAATATCAACCAAAACTCCAGAGAGATCACATGATACAAATGTTATACATGGAGGGAAATAAGTATTTGACCCCCTTAGTAGTCGGGGGAGGTTCCCTTAGTAGTTGGGGGAGGTTCCTTAGTTGGGGGAGGTCCCTTAGTAGTTGGGAGAGGTCCCTTAGTAGTTGGGGGAGGTCCCTTAGTAGTTGGGAGAGGTCCCTTAGTAGTTGGGGGAGGTTCCTTAGTAGTTGGGGGAGGTTCCTTAGTAGTTGGGGGAGGTTCCTTAGTAGTTGGAGGAGGTTCCTTAGTAGTTGGGGGAGGTTCCTTAGTAGTTGGGGGAGGTTCCTTAGTAGTTGGGGGAGGTCCCTTAGTAGTTGGGGGAGGTTCCTTAGTAGTTGGGGGAGGTCCCTTAGTAGTTGGGGGAGGTTCCTTAGTAGTTGGGGGAGGTTCCTTAGTAGTTGGGGGAGGTTCCTTAGTAGTTGGGGGAGGTTCCTTAGTAGTTAGGGGAGGTTCCTTAGTAGTTGGAGGAGGTTCCTTAGTAGTTGGAGGAGGTTCCTTAGTAGTTGGGGGAGGTTCCTTAGTAGTTGGGGGAGGTTCCTTAGTAGTTGGGGGAGGTTCCTTAGTAGTTGGGGGAGGTTCCTTAGTAGTTGGGGGAGGTTCCTTAGTAGTTGGGGGAGGTTCCTTAGTAGTTGGGGGAGGTTCCTTAGTAGTTGGAGGAGGTTCCTTAGTAGTTGGGGGAGGTTCCTTAGTAGTTGGGGGAGGTTCCTTAGTAGTTGGGGGAGGTCCCTTAGTAGTTGGGGGAGGTCCCTTAGTAGTTGGGGGAGGTCCCTTAGTTGGGGGAGGTTCCTTGTTGGGAAGCACAGAGGTCGAACGTTTCTTGTAGTCGGTGATCAGGTCTCCACACATCTCAGGAGGGATTTTCTCTTTACAGATCTTCTCTAAATCCTGAAGGTTTCTTGGCAACTCGAAGCTTCATCTCCTCCATACATTTTCTATAGGATTAAGGTCTGGAGACTGGCTAGGCCACTCCATGACCTTAAATGTGCTTCTTCTTGAGCCACTCATTTGTTGCCTTGGCCATATGTTTTGGGTGATTGTCATGCTGGAAGACCCGTCCATGACCCGTCTTCAGTGTTCTGTCTGAGGGAAGAAGGTTCTCTTCCAAGATCTTACAATACGTGTAAGATCTTGTCTGTCCCCACCCCCTATCATCCCAGGAAAGGTGCATGTGGGCCAATGGGCTTAGGGGGTGACGGGGTGAATTTCTTTATATGGTGCTGTAACCCCGCCCTTCCTCCTCCTTCTCTCTTTCAGACCAATGGCGATTGTCTTCCTGATCTGGATCTGATTAGCAGAGTCATCTGTCACATCGACCAGCATGGAGAAGCCGGTAAGAGTCGCGGCCCCCAGACATGGGGGGGGGGGTGGATGAGGCGTGCTGGATACGTCCTCTGTATTTTGGTGAAGTAGCATGCCCAATGGCTAAACGGTCGTCACAGAAGCCAGGGGGGGGGTCCCCATTGCCTTCAGCTAAAAACCCCAAAAGGAAGTCGATGGAAATCCTCTGAATTGTGGTCACTGAACCAAGGTGTCCCCGTTTTGGAATTTCGCCCCTTACCCTTGTTCTGGTGACAACCGTACCGATTTGGCTTTCCCCCTCTTCTCTGGTCACCGGGACAAATAGAGGCGGGGGATCGTCCCCTATATATATAAATATTCAGAGATCACCGGTATTGTCTTCCAGGCAGCATTTTGTGCTTCCTCCCCGGCTGGCAGGAGATCCGAGGAGTCCAGGAGATGCTGCAGGAGGCGCTGTCCTACCAGGATGGGCGACATCTGATCTTACCAGGTGGGTGGAGACATTCGGGGCAGCCCGGAAAAAGGTGACCTGTACCAATGGTGTATATGGCGGGGGCGTTGTTCTCCAAATTGTGTGGGGGAGGGGCTTAGAAAGCCATGCCCTTTTTTTTTTTTTTCATGGAATTCTAAGCTCCACCCCCTACTTAGAGGTCGGCGATCGTCTATTAGGGAGGGTCACCAGCACATCGCATGGTGGTGATTGGTTGATGGTTCTGGGTGTGGCGGGTGGTACGATATGCGGAATCAACACAGGAAGGAATCTGTAGATCGAGGACATAGACCTGCAGTTTATTAACCACTTCAGCCCCCGAGGATTTGGCTGCCCAAAGACCGGGGCCAGTTTTTGCGAATTCGGCACTGCGTCGCTTTAACTGACAATTGCGCGGTCGTGCGACGTGGCTCCCAAACAAAATTGGCGTCCTTTTTTCCCCCACAAATAGAGCTTTCTTTTGGTGGTATTTGATCACCTCTGCGGGGGGGCGGGGAAGGGGTTAAGTGTGTCCTAGGGAGTGATTCTAACGGTTAGGGGGCGTGGCTTTTACTGTGACACGTCACTGATTGCTGCTCCCGATGACAGGGAACATACGATCAGCGTCCTGTCGCTAGGAAGAACGGGGAGATGTCTTGTTTACAAAGGCAACCCCCCCCCCCCCCCCCGTTCTGCCGTTCCGTGACCCATTTGAGGGACGCCGGCGGTCACAGAGACCGCGGTGGGCGGAGCGCGCAGATTAAAAGTGACGTATATATCAATGTTGCTTTGAGCGCCCGCGCCGTTCTGCCGACGTATAAGTGCGTGAGGCGGTCGGCAAGCGGATAATATGATATTTACGTTTCCTACAATCTATTCTAACTGATACAATGTAACGCTAATTTCTCCATTTTGAATAATTATCTGCCTTGTCCAATCACAGAGCAGCCTTTAGGGCCGAATGTAGAAAGTAAGGTCCTCGTTCATTGGGTCTGCTCTACAACATTCACAGATTGGGAGACACGAGGAGGGAGGCTCTGGGTTGTCCTTATTGGGCAGTGAAGGTGTCGTGGTTGTCATGCACCTCCCACCCTATCGTACGGCTCGGTGCCCTCAGCCCCTCCTCCTCCTCCTGATTTTTTTTTTTTCCTTCCATTCTCCTCCCATTTGTAGTTCATTCCAACATCCCACTGAACGACCAGCAGTCCATCTTCCAGCGCCCACCTCCCGGCGTGCGGAAAATCGTCCTGGCCACCAACATCGCGGAGACTTCGGTGACGATCGATGACATCGTTCATGTTGTGGATTGCGGAATGCAGAAGGAGCAGCGATACGACCTCCGGACCAAGGTACCCGACGTGCAGACACAGGAGGGGGGGGGGGGTGATGGGGGCTAAAAAAATAATTTGAGGCCCACCCACATATACGCTCCACCCCATTAGTGGTATATAGAGGTGTATGCCTGGAGCTCCGCCCCCTGTAGTGATATATGGACGGTATATAGAGGTGTATGCCTGGAGCTCCGCCCCCTGTAGTGATATATGGACGGTATATAGAGGCGTATGCCTGGAGCTCCGCCCCCTGTGGTGATATACGGATGGTATTTAGAAGTGTATGCCTGTAGCTCCGCCCCCTATAGTGATATAGAGGTGTATGCCTGGAGCTCCACCCCCTATAGTGATATATGGACGGTATATAGAGGTGTATGCCTGGAGCTCCGCCCCCCTGTAGTGATATATGGACGGTATATAGAGGTGTATGCCTGGAGCTCCGCCCCCCTGTGGTGATATATGGACGGTATATAGAGGTGTATGCCTGGAGCTCCGCCCCCTGTAGTGATTTATGGACGGTATATAGAGGTGTATGCCTGGAGCTCCGCCCCCTGTAGTGATATATGGACAGTATATAGAGGTGTATGCCTGGAGCTCCGCCCCCTGTAGTGATATATGGACGGTATATAGAGGTGTATGGACGGTATGTAGAGGTGTATGCCTGGAGCTCCGCCCCCTGTAGTGATATATGGACGGTATATAGAGGTGTATGCCTGGAGCTCCGCCCCCTGTAGTGATATATGGACGGTATATAGAGGTGTATGCCTGGAGCTCCGCCCCCTGTGGTGATATATGGACGGTATATAGAGGTGTATGCCTGGAGCTCCGCCCCCTGTAGTGATGTATGGACGGTATATAGAGGTGTATGCCTGGAGCTCCGCCCCCTGTAGTGATATATGGACGGTATATAGAGGTGTATGCCTGGAGCTCCGCCCCCTGTGGTGATATATGGACGGTATATAGAGGTGTATGCCTGGAGCTCCGCCCCCTGTAGTGATATATGGACGGTATATAGAGGTGTATGCCTGGAGCTCCGCCCCCTGTAGTGATATATGGACGGTATATAGAGGTGTATGCCTGGAGCTCCGCCCCCTGTAGTGATATATGGACGGTATATAGAGGTGTATGCCTGGAGCTCCGCCCCCTGTGGTGATATATGGACGGTATATAGAGGTGTATGCCTGGAGCTCCGCCCCCTGTAGTGATATATGGACGGTATATAGAGGTGTATGCCTGGAGCTCCGCCCCCTGTGGTGATATATGGACGGTATATAGAGGTGTATGCCTGGAGCTCCGCCCCCTGTAGTGATATATGGACGGTATATAGAGGTGTATGCCTGGAGCTCCGCCCCCTGTGGTGATATATGGACGTATATAGAGGTGTATGCCTGTAGCTCCGCCCCCTGTAGTGATATATGGACGGTATATAGAGGTGTATGCCTGGAGCTCCACCCCCTATAGTGATATATGGACGGTATATAGAGGTGTATGCCTGGAGCTCCGCCCCCCTGTAGTGATATATGGACGGTATATAGAGGTGTATGCCTGGAGCTCCGCCCCCCTGTGGTGATATATGGACGGTATATAGAGGTGTATGCCTGGAGCTCCGCCCCCTGTAGTGATTTATGGACGGTATATAGAGGTGTATGCCTGGAGCTCCGCCCCCTGTAGTGATATATGGACAGTATATAGAGGTGTATGCCTGGAGCTCCGCCCCCTGTAGTGATATATGGACGGTATATAGAGGTGTATGGACGGTATGTAGAGGTGTATGCCTGGAGCTCCGCCCCCTGTAGTGATATATGGACGGTATATAGAGGTGTATGCCTGGAGCTCCGCCCCCTGTAGTGATATATGGACAGTATATAGAGGTGTATGCCTGGAGCTCCGCCCCCTGTAGTGATATATGGACGGTATATAGAGGTGTATGGACGGTATATAGAGGTGTATGCCTGGAGCTCCGCCCCCTGTGGTGATATATGGACGGTATATAGAGGTGTATGCCTGGAGCTCCGCCCCCTGTAGTGATGTATGGACGGTATATAGAGGTGTATGCCTGGAGCTCCGCCCCCTGTAGTGATATATGGACGGTATATAGAGGTGTATGCCTGGAGCTCCGCCCCCTGTGGTGATATATGGACGGTATATAGAGGTGTATGCCTGGAGCTCCGCCCCCTGTAGTGATATATGGACGGTATATAGAGGTGTATGCCTGGAGCTCCGCCCCCTGTAGTGATATATGGACGGTATATAGAGGTGTATGCCTGGAGCTCCGCCCCCTGTAGTGATATATGGACGGTATATAGAGGTGTATGCCTGGAGCTCCGCCCCCTGTGGTGATATATGGACGGTATATAGAGGTGTATGCCTGGAGCTCCGCCCCCTGTGGTGAAATGTATAGGCTTAGTGCTCCACCATGTACTGAATCTCACTTCTGCAGGTTTCCTGCCTGGAGACCACCTGGGTGTCCAAATCCAACGTCATTCAGAGACGAGGGCGAGCGGGGCGTTGCCAGCCTGGATTTTCCTACCATCTCTTCACCCGCCGGCAGCACCAGGAAATGTCCGACTTCCAGGTGCCGGAGATCCTGCGAACCCCTCTGGAGAATCTGGTTCTTCAGGCCAAGATACACACCCCGGAGATGACGGTGAGATGGCGCCGAGTGCGTCCCGTATTCGGTTCGTCATTGCGTCTTCCTAACTTTTGTCACTTATGTGTTTTTTTTTTTTTTTTTTCCAGGCAGTGGAATTTCTTTCACAAGCGCTGGAATGTCCCGACCCGCCCGCCATCAAAGACGCAGTGCGATTGCTGCAGGAGATCCGTAGGTGTCCCGTCTCTGCTATCCTGAACCTCTTCTCCGTCTTTAATGTAGATCCGTCATTGTCTGGAGCGGTGCTAAAGAGTCGGTTAGATCCCGGGGCCCCGCCGTGTGCATTAAGGAATGTGATACAGAGCAAGAGTTGTATCTGATAGAGATGAAATAGACGGCCCCCGAGGAACTGCACTCAGTGCCTACCAGGGAGCGCTAGCAGTAAACCTTGTCATCTTTTGCTGCCTGTGCAGTGATTACACAACACGAGCAGAGAGAGCTGAGCCGGGGGATGGGGACAGCAGAGCGATTGGAGCATACAGCTCCTGCCCCTCATTCTCTGTGCTGTGCTTTCCCCTGCCTCCCCTCAGCCGCTGCCTCCCCTCAGCCGCTGCCTCCCGCCTCCCTTCGGTTGCCGCCTCCCCTTTCCCCTCGGTTGCCGCCTCCCCTTTCCCCTCGATTGCCGCTCTCGGCCGCCTCCTCCCCTTTCCCCTCGTCCGCCGCCTCCCCTCGTCCGCCGCCTCCCCTCTCCCCTCGTCCGCCGCCTCCCGTCTCCCCTCGGCCTTCGCCTCCCCTTTCCTCTCGGCCGCCGCCTCCCCTTTCACTTCGACCGCCATCTCCCCTCGGCCGCCGCCTCCAGTCTCCCCCCGGCCTCCCGCCTCCTCCCCTCGGCCGCCGCCTCCCCTCAGCCGCCGCCTCCTGTCTCGCCTCCCCTTTCCTCCCGGCCGCCTCCTCCCCTTTCACTTCGACCGCCATCTCCCCTCGGCCGCCGCCTCCCGTCTCCACTCGGCCGCCGCCTCCCCTCTCCACTCGGCCTCCGCCTCCCGTCTCCCCTTGGCCGCCGCCTCCCCTTTCACTTCGACCGCCGCCTCCCGTCTCCCCCCGGCCTCCCACCTCTCTCCCCTCGGCCGCCGCCTCCAGTCTCCCCCCGGCCTCCCGCCTCCTCCCCTCGGCCGCCGCCTCCCCTCAGCCGCCGCCTCCTGTCTCGCCTCCGCCTCCCCTTTCCTCTCGGCCACCGCCTCCCCTTTCACTTCGACCGCCATCTTCCCTCGGCCGCCGCCTCCCGTCTCTCCTCGGCCGCCGCCTCCCGTCTCTTCTCGGCCTCCGCCTCCCCTCTCCCCTCGGCCTCCGCCTCCCGTCTCCCCTCGGCCGCCTCCTCCCCTCGGCCGCCGCCTCCCGTCTCCCCTTGGCCGCCGCCTCCCCTTTCACTTCGACCGCCGCCTCCCCTCGGCTTGCCGCCTCCCGTCTCCCCTCGGCCGTTACCTCCCGTCTCCCCTCGGCCGCCGCCTCCCCTTTCCCCTCGACTGCCGCCTCCCATCTCCCCTCGGCCGGCATCCTTATTTAATCATTTTTTCAGCCAGTGTTTTAGGTAGCTGTGACATATTCTCCTAATCCCCCCTCCACCTGTATTCCAGGGGTGCTGGATGACCAGGAGGAACTGACATCACTGGGCCAGCATGTGGCCAATATCGCCACCGACCCCAGCCTGGCCAAGGCGATCGTCCTATCCGCCATATTCCGCTGTCTGCAGCCCCTTCTCACCATTGTGGCCTGTTTGACCAGAGACCCGTTCCTGGGAGGAATTATCAACCGAGCCGAGGTCAACAAGGTGAGCATGCGCCGGAGTCCTACAACTCCTTTCCTTCACTCAGATGGGGGGTTTTCTCTACAGATAAGGGAAGGAAAACGGGCACTACGCAGGAGAAGGACCTGTAGAGGTTGTGGAGAGGGAGAAGAAAACCAGGGGAGAAGTTTTAAAATTGGAGGGCTGACGATGGCAAAATCCCATCATGTGATGCGCTATGGAATATGTGGGCAGGGCCGCCATCAGGGGGGTACAGGCATTACACCTGTAAGGGGCCCCCTGCGTTTTTTTTTGTATTACACTTGTAAGGGGCCCAATGGTCCCCAGGGCCAACCCCCCTGTTCTCTGCTCCAGGGGGGCCCTGCCTAAAGTTGTGTAAGGGGCCCCAAAATGGCTGCCCTGTATGTGGGAGCTTGTTCTGTTCCCTGTGTGGGTTGTCTTGCCTATGTAATATTCAGCTCACATGTTGTGGCTGCAGCTTGTAGTGTCATGGCTGGTTGATTGCCCTATGTCCATGTATTCACCTAGCTTGTCTCCAATAACTAAGGGGAGGGGCAACTTCATGCTACGCCCAATCCATGCTTTACCATTTCACAAATGTGGGCGTGCTGATGGAGGACTGCGCGGTGATCTGTGTGTGTGTGTGTGTCTGTGTCAGATCTAATTACTGTGTTGCTCTCACCCGCAGAGCACTATAGTGACTGAGAGCCCCAGGGATTATGGGATGTGTAGTTTCTTCACAGGAAGTGTCAGTTCTCAGAGTACAGACAGAGATCATGCATTATCACACCACATGCCTCGTGTTTGAACAAAAAACAGAAATTGCTTGACGCTGGAAGTTGAAGATTTACTCTACTGTAGGCTATGAGTTATAGGGCATCACATGACGCCATGAAACTACAGGATCTACGCACATCTTATGCACGTGAAAAACACAAAGTGCGAGTAGGAAGGTTTATGAGACCTTAATTATAGTGTGAGAGGGCTAGTAGCTTTTTTTTATTATTTTTTTATCGTGACTGCGACATTATGGTGGACACATCGGACACTTCTGATGCTATTTTGGGACCATTGTCATTTTTATACAGCGATCAGTGCTATAAAAATGCACTGATTGCTGTGTAAATGAGACTGGCAGGGAAGGGGTT